>NC_135988.1:386443-489233 GCF_053455715.1 Rhinoraja longicauda | reverse complement strand
AATCCTAAGGCCTTTTATTACACATGTTAAAAAATGAAAGGGTAACCAAAGAGAAGGTAGGACGATTCAAGGATAAGGAGGGAATCAATGTGGAGTTATTGATTTAGGCAAGATGCTAAACAAGTACTTGCAACTGTATTCACCCAGGAGAAGGACATGGAGGACAGTGTGGAAAATACAAGTAAGCAAGAGTAGTTCGAAATGAAGAACCAGGTGGTGTTTGATCTTGAAGAGCATGAAAGTGGATAAATCCCAGGGAGTGATGGGATCTATCCCAGGTTGTTGAGGGGCAAGCGAGGGGATTGCAGGATCTTGACAAAGATCTGGAGGGCAGCCAATGTTATTCCTTATTTTACGAAGGGAAGTAAAAGGATTCCAGGCAATTATAGGCCAGTTAACCTCATGGCAGTGGTCGGAAAGGTATTGGAGAGGATTCTTCGGAATAGGATTCACTCCCATTTGGAAGAAAATGGGTCACTTAAGGACAGTCAGTATGGCTTTGTATGTGGTGACGGTAGGATTGGATGTTATTTATGTGGATTTTTGTGAGGCAATTTCTAAATTCCCCCATGGTAGGCTGATCCAAATGAATAAAATGCACAGGATTAATAGTGATTTGGTCACATGGATCCAGAACTGGCTCACTAAGTTTGTAAACAACACCAAGATTGCTAGAGTTGTGGATTGAGAGGAAGCCTGTCAAAGTGGGATATGGAACTACAGAAATTGGTGGAGAAATGGCAGATGGAGTTTAAAACTGAGCAAGTGTGAAATGTTGGGAGTTTTGAATGTAAGGGACAAATAAACAATGAATGGCAAGCATGTACAAAGGATCTTGGGGTCCATATTCATAAATCCCTGAAAGTAGCAACACAAGTAGATAGAGTGGAAAGATGATGTATAGAATCAGTCGTAAACCGTGGAAACATGCCCTTCGACCCAACTTGCCCGCACCGGCCAACATGTCCCCACTACACTAGTTCCGCCTTGGTTCTTGGTCCTCCAAAATATTCCAAATGGAATTTAAACTGGAGGTGGCGTAGTATGGACTTAAGCAAGAAGGACCTATGCAGCGAAAAGCCTGTCTGCTTTTGGTCCATATGCCTTCAAACCTGTCCTATCCATGTAACCCTCTAACTGTTTCTTAATACATTAGGGATTGTCCCTGCCTCAACTACCTCCCCGGGCAGCTTGTTCCATGCACCCACCACCGTTTGTGTGAAAAGGTTACCCCTTAGATTCATATAAAATCGTTTCCACGTCACCTTAAACCTATGGCCTCTGGTCCTCGATTCACCTACTCTGGACAAGAGACTGTGTATCTACCCAGACTATTCCTCTCATGTTTTAAGCACCTCTATAAGATCATCCCTCATCCTCCTGTGTTCCAAGGAATAGAGTCCCAGCCTGCCTTTAGCTCAGGCCCTCCAGTACTTGCAACATCCTCGTAAATATTCTCTGTACCCGTTCCAGCTCGACAACATCTTTCCTCGAACATGGTGCCCAGAACTGAAAATACTCGGCCCCACCAACATCTTATACAACTGCAACATGACCTCCCAACTTCTATACTCAGACCTCCCAACTTCTATACTCAATACTCTGACTGATGAAGGCCAATGTGCCAAAAGTCTTTTTGACCCCCCCTATCTACCTGCGACACCACCTTCAAGGAACCATGCACCTGCATTCCCAGATCCCTCTGCTCTACAACACTCCCCAGAGCCCTACCATTCACTGCATATGTCCTGCCCATGTTAGACTTCCCGAAATGTAACACCTCACAATTTTCTGTATTAAATTCCATCAACCATTCCTCAGCCCCCCTGGCCAATTGATCAAGATCCTGCTGCAATTTTTCACAACCATCTTCACTATCTGCAAAACCTCCCACTTTAGTGTCATCAACAAACTTACTAATCTTGCCGTGTATGTTCATCCAAATCATTGATATAGATGACAAAAAGTAACGGGCCCAGCACCGAACCCTGAGAAACACCACCAATCACAGGCCTCCAGTCCGAGAAACAACCTTCCACCATCACCCTCTGCTTCTTTCCAGGAAGCCAATTTCTATCCATCCAGCTATCTCTCCATGGCTCCCATGTGAACTAACCTCCCAGAGCAGCCGACCATGTGAAACGTCAAATGCTTTGTTGAAGTCAATGTATACAACATCTGCAGCTCTGGCCTCATCAACCTTCTTGGTCATGTCTTCAAAAATTTCAATCAGATTCGGGATACGTGACTTCCCATGTACAAAACCATGCTGACAATCCCAAACTAGCCCTTGTCCATCTAAATGCATGTATATCGTATACCTCAGAAGAATCTTTCGTAAATTTGCAACTACAGATGTTAAGTTCCTGGCTATATACTGGCCTACATTTCCCAGCAATTTCCCTGCAGACCTTCTTGAATAGAGGCACAACATTTGCCACCCTCCAGTCTTCCGGCACCTCTCCTGTATTTAAAGACTACTCATAAATTTCAACCAGGGCTCCTGCAATTACGTCTCTAGTTTCGCTCAGTGTTCTTGGATATATCTAACCAGGCCCTGGAGATATGTCTACCTTCATGCAAGATAGTCCCTTCAGCACCTCTTTGACTGTAACACTGACTACTTCCATTGACTGCCCCAAGTTCCTCCTCTGTCTTCCTCCTCAGTAAATACACAGAAGAAATAATCATTGAGGATTTTGCCCATCTCCTGTGGCTCCACACAGAGGTGACCACTTTGATTCCTGTGGGGTCGCACTCTCTCTGTAGTTACCCCGTTCCCCTTTATGCATTTATAAAATCTCTTGGGATTGTCCTTAATGCTATTTGCCAGAGCTATCTCCTGGCCCTATTTTGCCCTTCTGATTTATTTTATAGTTTATTCCTCAGTTCCCAAAACTCCTCCTGGGAAGCACTTGATCCCAGTTGCCTATACCTGTCCTAAGCGTCCTTCTTATTCTTGACCAATGCCTCAAATTCCCTCATCAACCTGCCTTGCTCTTTAACAGGGACATGCATATCCTGAGCTTGTGACAGTACACTTTTAAAAGCATCCCACTTGACTGATGTTCCTTTCCCCTCGAGCGAAACCTTCTCTCGTACCCTCAAAGTTGGCCTTACCCCAATTGAGCAATGTAACACGTGAGCCCTCTCTGTCCCTATCCATACCTATCTTAAACCTAATCGAACAGTGGTCCCTGGTACCAAAAGGCTCCACCATGAATACTCCATTCACTTGCCTTTCCCACTTTCCCAAGACGAGATCGTGTGGCCCTCCCACATGTGCGGGCATCTACTTATTACTGGAGAAAACTCTCCTGAGCACATTTGAGAAATTACACCCCATCTAAACCTTTCACACTGTGATTTCCTAGTCAATATTGGGAAAGTTAAAATCCCCAACTGCATCAACCTTATTTGACCTGCAGCTGCCTGCAATCTCCGTGCATATTTTTTCATCTAATTCCCATTGACCCCCAACAAGGTGATCATCCCTTTCTTGTTCCTCAGCTCCTCTCATGTAGCCTCAGTAGATGAACCACCCGCAATGTAACCTCAAACCACTGCCTTGACAACCTTCTTAACCAATAATGCAACCCTCCCCTCCTCTTTTTCCATCACCCCTGTCTATCCTGAAGCTCCTGAGCTGCCAGTCCTGCCCCTGTCTTAACCACCGCCTCAATAGCAAGGATGTCCTTCCTCAATTTGGGAGACCAAAACTGCACACAATACTCCAAATGTGGTCTCACCAGGGCCCTATACAACTGCAGAAGGACCACTTTACTCCTATACTCAAATCTTCTCGTTATGAAGGCCAACATGCCACAAGCTTTCTTCACTGCCTGCTGTATCTGTACACTTACTTTCAGTGACTAGTGTACAAGGACACCAAGGTCTCATTGCACTTCCCCCTTACCTAATTGATCTTTCTTTCTGTTTTTACTCTCGCCAGCACGAGGCATTGGAAAGTATAGGAAGGAACTGCAGATGCTGTTTTAAACCGACGATAGACACAAACAGCTGGAGTAACTCAGCGGGTCAGACAGCATTTCCAGCGAAAAAGTCTGAAGAAGGGTCTCGACCCAAAAATTACCTGTTCCTTTTCTCCAGAGATGCTGCCGGAGTTATTCCAACTTTTTGTGTCATGCACAGGAATGTATGTTATGCTTGCTATCATTGGTGTTGAGTGTTAAAGTTGGAAAGTCACGGGCTTTAGTTAGGCTGAATTTGCAGTTTTCTGTGCAGTCCTGGTCACCCCATTACAGAAAGGATGTGGAGTTTTGAGAAGGTGCAGAAGAGGTTTACCAGAGTGATGTCTTCGAGAGTATTAGCGGTCAGGTGGGAGAAGGAACTGGGGATGTATAGGAGAGGTGGGGGACAGATATGGAGAGGGGGGGGCACAGTGTGAGAGGATATCAGTATAGGAGTAAAGAGGTTCTTCTGCAGTTGTATTGGGCCCTGGTAAGACCACATCTGGAGTATTGTGTACAGTTTTGGTCTCCTAATTTGAGGAAGGACATCCTAGTAATTGAGGCAGTGCAACCTAGGGTTCACGAGATTGATCCCTGGGATGACGGGACTGACATATGAGGAAAGATTGGAAAGACTGGGCTTGTATTCACTGGAGTTTAGAAGGATGAGAGGGAATCTTATAGAAACATATAAAATTATAAAAGGACTGGACAAGCTAGATGCAGGAAAAATGTTCCCAATATTGGGCGAGTCCAGAAAACCAGGGGCCACAGTCTTAGAATAAAGGGGAGGCCATTTAAAACTGAGGTGAGAAGGAACTTTTTCACCCAGAGAGTTGTGAATTTGTGGAATTCTCTGCCACTGAGGGCAGTGGAAGCCAAATCGCTGGATGGATTTAAGAGAGAGTTAGATAGAGCTCTAGGGGCTAGCGGAATCAAGGGATATGGGGAGAAAGCAGGTTACTGATTGAGGATGATCAGCCATGATCACAATGAATGGCAGTGCTGGCTCGACGGGCCAAATGGCCTCCTCCTGCACCTATTTTCTATGTTTCTATGTCTATGTTTCTAGGGAGGCGGGTAGGAGAGGGTCGGAGGAATGGGAGATCGGAGAGAATCTGGTCGAGAGATGGGGGAGAGCAGGAAAGAAAGAGAGAAAGATAAGGGATAGAGAGATAGGAAAGTGAGTGGGGGGAGGGGGGGGGGGGGGGCAGGGGCAGAGTGAGATAGAAGGGAACAGAAACATAGAAACATAGAAAATAGGTGCAGGCCCTTCGAGCCTGCAACCGTCATTCAATATGATCATGGCTGATCATCCAACTCAGTATCCCATACCTGCCTTCTCTCCATACCCCCTGATCCCTTTAGCCACAAGGGCCACATCTAACTCCCTCTTAAATATAGCCAATGAACTGGCCTCAACTACCTTCTGTGGCAGAGAATTCCACAAATTCACCACTCTCAGTGTGAAAAAAACTTTCTCATATCGGTCCGAAAAGACTTCCCCTTATCCTTAAACTGTGACCCCTTGTTCTGGACTTCCCCAACATCGGGAACAATCTTCCTGCATTTACCCTGTCCAACCCCTTAAGAATTTTGTAAGTTTCTATAAGATCCCCCCTCAATCTTCTAAATTCCAGCGAGTACAAGCCGAGTCTATCCAGTCTTTCTTCATATGAAAGTCCTGCCATCCCAGGAATCAATCTGGTGAACCTTCTCTGTACTCCCTCTATGGCAAGAATGTCTTTCCTCAGTATGAGGAGACCAAAACTGTACGCAATACTCCAGGTGTGGTCTCACCAATGCCCTGTACAACTGCAGCAGAACCTCCCTGCTCCTATACTCAAATCCCCTCGCTATGAATGCTAACATAGACAATAGACAATAGGTGCAGGAGTAGGCCATTCAGCCCTTCGAGCCAGCACCGCCATTCAATGCGATCATGGCTGATCACTCTCAATCAGTACCCCGTTCCTGCCTTCTCCCCATACCCCCTCACTCCGCTATCCTTAAGAGCTCTATCCAGCTCTCTCTTGAAAGCATCCAACGAACTGGCCTCCACTGCCTTCTGAGGCAGAGAATTCCATACCATTCGCTTTCTTCACTGCCTGCTGCACCTGCATGCCTACTTTCAATGACTGGTGTACCACGACACCCAGGTCTCGTTGCATCTCCCCTTCTCCTAATCGGCCACCATTCAGGTAATAGTCTGCTTTCCTGTTCTTGCCACCAAAGTGGATAACCTCACATTTATCCACATTATACTGCATCTGCCATACATTTGCCCACTCACCTAACCTATCCAAGTCACGTTGCAGCCTCCTAGCATCCTCCTCACAGCTAACACTGCCCCCCAGCTTCGTGTCATCCGCAAACTTGGAGATGTTGTTTCTGAATTAACTAAGTCACTCTCCATCCTAATGAAGAACTCAACCATATTATGGTCACTCTTGCCCAAGGGGCCACGCACATCAAGACTGCTAACTAACCCTTCCTCATTACTCAATACCCAGTCTAGAATAACATGCTCGCTCGTTGGTTCCTCTACATGTTGGTTTAGAAAACTATCCTGTATACATTCCAAGAAATCCTCTTCCTCAGCACCTCTGCCAATTTGATTCACCCAATCTATATGTAGATTGAAGTCACCCATTATAACTGTTTTACCTTTGTTGCACGCATTTCTAATTTCCTGTTTGATGCCATCCCCAACTCTACTACTACTGTTAGGTGGCCTGTACACAACTCCCACTAGCGTTTTCTGCCCCTTAGTGTTTCGCAGCTCTACCCATATCGATTCAACATCCTCCAAGCTAATGTCCTTCCTTTCTATTGCGTTAATCTCCTCTCTAACCAGCAACGTTACCCCACCTCCTTTTCCTTTCTGTCTATCCCTCCTGAATATTGAATATCCCTGGATGTTCAGCTCCCAGCCTTGGTCACCCTGGAGCCATGTCTCCGTAATCCCAACTATATCATATTCATTAATAACTATCTGCACAATCAACTCATCCACCTTATTACAAATGCTCCTTGCTTTGAGACACAAAGCCTTCAGGCTTGTTTTTACAACACTCTTACCCCTTATACAATTATGTTGAAAAGTGGCCCTTTTTGATTTTTGCCCTGGATTTGTCTGCCTGTCACTTTTACTTTTCACCTTGCTACCTATTGCTTCTACCCTCATTTTACACCCCTCTGTCTCTCTGCTCATGCTCCCATCCCCCTGCCACATTAGTTTAAATCCTCCCCGACAGCACGAGCAAACACTCCCCCAAGGACATTGGTTCCATTCCAGCTCAGGTGCAGACCGTCCTGTTTGTACTGGTCCCACCTCCCCCAGAACTGGTTCCAATGTCCTAGAAATTTGAATCCCTCCCCCTTGCACCATTTTTCAAGCCACGTATTCATCTGAAATATCCTCCTATTCCTACTCTGACTAGCACGTGGCACTGGTAGTAATCCAGAGATTATTACCTTTGAGGTCCTACTTTTAAGTTTATCTCCTAGCTCCCTAAATTCACCTTGGAGGACCTCATCCCGTTTTTTACCTATATCGTTGGTGCCAATGTGCACCACGACAACTGGCTGTTCACCCTCCCCCTCCAGAATGTTCTGCAGCCGCTCAGAGACATCCCTGACCCTTGCACCAGGGAGACAACATACCATCCTGGAGTCTCGTTTGCGGCCGCAGAAACGCCTATCTATTCCCCTTACAATTGAATCCCCTATTACTATAGCCCTTCCACTCTTTTTCCTCCCCTCCTTTGCCGCAGAGCCACCCACGGTGCCATGAACTTGGCTGCTGCTGCCTTCCCCTGATGAGCCATCTCCCCCAACAGTGATATATCTGTTTAGGAGGGAGATGACCGCAGGGGATTCCTGCACTACCTGCCTACTGCTACGCTGGCTAGTGGCCACCCGTTTCCTTTCTATCTGCTTATCTTTTACCTGCGGTGTGGCCAACTCACTGTACTTGCTATTCACGACCTTCTCAGCATCGTGGATACTCCAGTATGAATCCAACCGCAGCTCCAACCGTTCAATGCGGTCTGCCAGGAGCTGCAGCTGGACACACTTCCTGCACACGTAGTCATCAGGGACACCGACAATATCCCTGATCTCCCACATGTTGCAGGATGAGCAATCCACGGGGCCGATCTCACCTGACATGTCTTACCCCCAAATTAAATCAACTCACTCCCACTTTAAAAATCTTAATCCTTTAAACTGTACCTTTACTAAAAAGCACTGAACACTTAACTCACTGAACCCTTAACTTACTGAACCCTTAACTCACTGAACCCTTAACTCACTGAACCCTTAACTCACTGAACCCTTAACTCACTGAACCCGTAACTCACTGAAACCTTAACTCACTGAACCCTTAACTCACTGAACCCGTAACTCACTGAAACCTTAACTCACTGAACCCTTAACTAAAAGTACGAACAGAAAGCAGAAATACAAATCTGGGGTTACTCCCAATCGGCGGCTTCCTCCAGACCACTTCTTTTGAAGTGTGATGGAACGTTTTTAAACCAACGCTGCACCAACTGCTCCAACCGCTCCTGGGCCTCTGAGGGAGGGAGATGGGCAGATAAAGAGAGAAGGGTCAAGTGAGGGAGCAGAAATGGGTGACGATAGGGGAGGGAGAGAGGACAGAAGGACGTAGATGGGACAGGGAGCGGGATCAGTGAGAAGGGCACAAGGAGAGATAGAGATGGGAGGTACAGCTAGAGGGTGTCAGAGGGGTCACAGAGAGTGGAGGGAGGGTGAGGAGAGAGAGAGGTGTGCACTGTGGGGCTGGGCTGTGAGCATTGAAATTGAAACAGTCTGTCTCCCCCCTCTTAACCCCCCCATCTATCCCCCCCCTCTATCCCCTCCTCTATCCCCCACAGATCACCTGCTCCAGGTTCTGCATTGTAATCAGGAGTGTGTGCGGCAGGTGGGTACGAGGCCGGGAACGACACAGCCGCTCACCGACCTGCTGACCTCCGCCCTGCGACTGCTGCAGTACGTCCACCACCGAGGTGAGAACCCCCGCCCCTCCAGCCCCTCCAGCCCCCCCCGCCCCCCCAGCCCTCCACCCCCACCCCTCCACCCCCACCCCTCCACCCCCACCCCTCCACCCCCACCCCCCCAGCCCCCCTCCCCCACCCCCACCCCTCCACCCCCACCCCCCCAGCCCCCCTCCCCCCAGCCCCCCTCCCCCCAGCCCCCATCCCCCCAGCCCCCCGTCCCCAGCCCCCCGTCCCTCCGCCCCTCCACCCTCTACCCCTCCACCCCCACCCCTCCAGCCCCCCTCCCCTCCAGCCCCCCTCCCCTCCAGCCCCCCTCCCCTCCAGCCCCCCTCCCCTCCAGCCCCCCTCCCCTCCAGCCCCCCTCCCCTCCAGCCCCCCGCCTCTCCAGCCCCCCGCCTCTCCAGCCCCCCGCCCCTCCAGCCCCCTCCCCTCCAGCCCCCCGCCCCTCCAGCCCCCTCCCCTCCAGCCCCCTGCCCATCCAGCCTCCAGCCCCTCCAGACCACCCCTCCAGCCCCCCGCCCCTCCAGCCCCCCGCCCCTCCACCCCCGCCCCTCTACCCATGTCCCTCTACCCCCGCCCTGCATCCTTGTCCCTCTACCCCCTCCCCTCCAGCCCTCCCCCCAACCCCCTGCCCCTCCAGCCCCCATGCCCCTCTACCCCCGCCCTCCATCCTTGCCCCTCTACCCCCGCCCTCCACCTTCCCCATCCCGAACCCTCACTACCCTCCCTGCCGTGTGACTCCTGGGGTACACCCACCACAGAGGTGATTGTCCCGGGGCCTCGCCCCTCAGTGCCCCTCACCCACCCACAGCCCTCGAACCTCTCTCCTCCCCTCCTCTTCCCCCGCCTTGTGGCCCCTGCAGCACGTCACCCTCCGAGGTGAGTGCCCAGGATCCCATTGCCCATTAATCCCCTGCCCCTCGCCCCTCCCCTATCCCTCGCCCTCCTGCCGTGTGACTTGTGCAGTACGGCTACCATCAAGGTGAGTGTCTTGGCCCCCCATCCTGCATGTCTGTCCCCAGGTCCCTCTGTTGTCCCACACACTCCAGGCCATGCTGGCCATTCCCAGCGTCTGCACTGGTTGTCTTCCCACACATCTCCGAGTTAAACTGCATCTGCCATTCCTTGTCCACTTCCTCAGGTTATCGTGATGCCACTAAAATCCATTGCAACTCGTACACCCAATTGTCCATTGGAGGCAAGCACCTCCACCACCCTGACCACCTCACTCGCCACTTCCAGAAAACCATGCACATACTCCCAGATCCCTTTGTTCTGCAACACTCTCCAGTGTGTAAGTCCTGTCCATGTTTGACAAATCAATGTGCAACACCTCACACTTGTCAGAGTTCAATTCCATTTTCCATTCCTAAGCCCACCTCCCAGCCGATCTAGATACCTGTTGCAAGCTTAGAAACCGTCCACTACAACACACTCTTGTCAATATTCACAGCCCTGCCCTCATCAACCTCTTGATGATCTCTTCAAAAACTCTATCAGATTTGTGAGACACAACTACTCATGCACAAACCCATGCCAACTATATCTAACTCCACCTGTCCACATGCTGGAAGATCTTGCCTCAAGAATCTCCTCCAACAATTTTGCTACTTCTGGTGTCTAGCTCTGTTGTTCTCAACAGAGACTTTGCCTTGCTGCCCTTCTTAAATTGCGGTACAACATTCGCCACCCTCTGGTCTTCCAGAACTTCACCTGTGGCTAAAGATGATGAAAATATCTGTGCGAGAGCATCGACAATTTCCTCCCGAGCTTCCCACGAGATCCGAGGATGTAGTTCGTTAGGCGCTCTGGATTAATCTCCCTTATTGTGCTTTCAAACTGCAAATACATGCTCTTTGATGCTTTGTTTATGATCCAAGACAGCTCAGCTCCTGTGCCACAAATCCCTTAGCATCCATGGTCTTCCTTTCAGTAAAAACAAGATAAATATTAATTTAATATTTCTCCCATCTCTTGTAGTTCTATGCTGATCTTGAAGGGGAACAATTCTTTCTCCAGCTACCATTTTACTCTTAATATTCCTGTAGAATCTCTTGAGATATTCTTTTACCTTGTCTGCCAACTCCATTTCATGTCTTCTTGCCCACCTGATTGCCTTCTTCAGTTTATTGCCATACTTAGAGTCATAGAGAGTCATAGAGTGATACAGTGTGGAAACAGGCCCTTCGGCCCAACTTGCCCACTCCGGCCAACATATCCCAGCTACACTTATACTTCTTATATTCACTGAGGGATTCACTTCATTCTGACTGCCTAAATCTGACATATGCCTCGTTCTCTTTCCTGACCAACATCTCTTGTTAACCAGGGTATCCTAAACTTTAGAACCTTAGAACCTTAACTAGTGGGCCAGTTCTTTAGAATACTTTGTAACTAATTGAATTCTGGTCATTGGTCCCAAAGTGCTCCCTCAATGGCACTACAATCCCTTGCCCTGCCTTGTTCTCTAAGACAGGAATCTCCAAACTATGGCCCGTGGGCCACATCCGGCCCACCACGAGATTTTATCCGGCCCGCAGCAAACTGGATAACTGTAGGCAGAAGCTACCGGCGAAGGTTCACCAGAGAGCAGATCGCCACCGACCCAGAGCCGGGACAAGGCGAGAGATGGCAGCGCCCCCTCGCAAACAACAAACCCAAGGAAACTTCCCTCCTCGCCGCCACTCACTCAATATGGGGAGAGAGAGGGGGGGGGGTTATAAATAATTGTATACCTACAGTTTATATATTGGGCAATATTTCAAGCTCTTTTTAAAAAGAAATTGAACATTATTTATTTGTTGCCATATAAACCTAATGTAAACTAACCTAATTTAACCAAACCTAGTTTAACCTTTTCTAATGTAATTTAACGTAACCTAGTCTAAACTTTTTTGAGTTCATTAAATTTATAAAACACACACTTATTTATTTTTTCCTACGGCCTGCAAAAATGTGCCAAATATGTAATGTGCCCTCACGCTGAAAAGGTTCGAGGCCCCTTCTCTGAGGTCACATGTTGCACCCTCTCTAGCAGGTCCCTCAATAGGATTAAGGACGTTTTCTTGAACAAACAACCAAAATCCACCCCGGTCAAGCCCTTAACACTGGGAGACCCTGTCAATACGGGAAGTTGAAATCGCCCACTAATATTACCCCATTATCGTTACAGCTTTCTGCAATCTTCCTAAACATCAGTTGACAGACAGAAAGCGAAGAGTGGGGATAAATGGGTCCCTTTCGGAATGGCAGGCAGTGACTAGTGGGGTACCGCAAGGCTCGGTCAAGTGACTTAGATGAAGGGATTAAAAGTACCATTAGCAAATTTGCAGATGATACTAAGCTGGGGGGTAGTGTGAATTGTGAGGAAGATGCAATAAGGCTGCAGGGTGACTTGGACAGGTTGTGTGAGTGGGCGGATACATGGCAGATGCAGTTTAATGTAGATAAGTGTGAGGTTATTCACTTTGGAAGTAAGAATAGAAAGGCAGATTATTATCTGAATGGTGTCAAGTTAGGAAGAGGGGATGTTCAACAAGATCTGGGTGTCCTAGTGCATCAGTCACTGAAAGGAAGCATGCAGGTACAGCAGGCAGTGAAGAAAGCCAATGGAATGTTGGCCTTCATAACAAGAGGAGTTGAGTATAGGAGCAAAGAGGTCCTTCTACAGTTGTACCGGGCCCTGGTGAGACCGCACCTGGAGTACTGTGTGCAGTTTTGGTCTCCAAATTTGAGGAAGGATATTCTTGCTATTGAGGGCGTGCAGCGTAGGTTCACTAGGTTAATTCCCGGAATGGCGGGACTGTCGTATGTTGAAAGGCTGGAACAATTAGGCTTGTATACACTGGAATTTAGAAGGATGAGGGGGGATCTTATTGAAACATATAAGATAATTAGGGGATTGGACACATTAGAGGCAGGAAACATGTTCCCAATGTTGGGGGAGTCCAGAACAAGGGGCCACAGTTTAAGAATAAGGGGTAGGCCATTTAGAACGGAGATGAGGAAGAACTTTTTCAGTCAGAGAGTGGTGAAGGTGTGGAATTCTCTGCCTCAGAAGGCAGTGGAGGCCAGTTCGTTGGATGCTTTCAAGAGAGAGCTGGATAGAGTTCTTAAGGATAGCGGAGTGAGGGGGTATGGGGAGAAGGCAGGAACGGGGTACTGATTGAGAGTGATCAGCCATGATCGCATTGAATGGCGGTGCTGGCTCAAAGGGCTGAATGGCCTACTCCTGCACCTATTGTCTATTGTCTATCAGCCCCTCTAATTCCTACACCATTGGGAGGCCGATAATACAGTTCCATTAGTGATCTGTTTCTGTTTATAAATCTACCATTGTACCCTCACTGGCCCACCTCCAAAGAATATCCTCTCTAGGCACTGCAGTTGGATCATCCCTGATCCCCTCCTCTCTTACCTGTACCTCTATCATGTCTTTGGCATCTGTACCCTGGAATGCTGGGCTGCCAGCCCTGCCCATCTCGCAACCAGGTTTCTGTTATCATTACAACAGCCCAGCCCCCCGAGTCCATCCATGCCCTGAGAATGTGCGCTTTACCTGTTCAGTCTCCAGCATTGAAATGTACATTAAACCATCGCTCTTTCCTCTTTCTTTTCTGTCCTGTCTGCTCACCTTCCTCTCTTTGACTACTGTTTGGACTGTGGAGGAAACAAATCTTTTGTTGGAACATGAATGTAAGTAATCAGATGAAAGGAATATTAACATTTTAATCACTGTGAGCTTGGTTTAACAAACCAAGAAGCAGATCTTGGACAAGAGCCACATGGTGGAATTAGTCAGGTTAAGAGATAATCTGTTTGCTTAATGCTCTGGGTCTCTCCTGCCAATCTAGTTTAAACCCTCTGTGTAGCACTAGCATATCTGCCTCCCTGGATATTGGTTCCATTCCAGTTCAGGTGAAACCCATCCATCTTGTACAGGTCCCCTCTACCCAAGACGAGATCCAAATAGTTCAAAAATATGAAACTCTGCCCCCTGCGCCAACTCTTTAGCCACACACTCAATGTCCTGTCTTCCTCTTTCTACTTCACTCGCCACATGACACCAGGAGTAATCTGGAGATCCAAAGAGCCCCAACCCGAATCGTCACATATCTATATCTCCAGAGGTGCTGCCTAACCCGCTCAGTTACTTCAGCACTTTGTGTATTTTGTGATCCAGACATCATCACCCTTGAGGAGCTGCAGTTTAACCTTTTCCTATCCATGTTATTTGTGCCAATGTGCACAATGAGTACTGGTGCTCACCCACCCCTTGAGACTGTTCTGCAGCTGATCTATATTGTTCCCTGGCACCAGGGAGGCAACAAACCTTCCTGGAGTCTCGATTGCTCCTGTCTGTCCCCTGATCTAATGAGTCCCATCACTGTGGCTCTGCCTGACTTTGCCGTTGCCCGCTGAGGCTCAGAACCAGGCCCAAAACCACAGAACTGACTGCTGCTGCTGTTCCGCCCTGATGGGTCTTCCACCGCCCAACAGCATCCAAAGGGGCATACCTGTTGTTGAGGGAAATGCCCCAAAGCATTCCTGCCATCTCCCTTTCCTGGTGGTCACCCTGTACTCTCTACCTGTACCTTAGGTGTGACCACCTCGCTGCCACTCCTGCCTTGGGCGGCACGGTAGCGCAGCGGTAGAGTTGCTGCTTTACAGCGAATGCAGCGCCGGAGACTCAGGTTCGATCCTGACTACGGGTGCTGCACTGTAAGGAGTTTGTACGTTCTCCCCGTGACCTGCGTGGGTTTTCTCCGAGATCTTCGGTTTCCTCCCACACTCCAAAGACGTACAGGTATGTAGGTTAATTGGCTGGGTAAATGTAAAAATTGTCCCTAGTGGGTGTAGGATAGTGTTAATGTACGGGGATCACTGGGCGGCACGGACTTGGAGGGCCGAAAAGGCCTGTTTCCGGCTGTATATATATGATAGACAATAGACAATAGACAATAGGTGCAGGAGTAGGCCATTCAGCCCTTCGAGCCAGCACCGCCATTCAATGCGATCATGGCTGATCACTCTCAATCAGTACCCCGTTCCTGCCTTCTCCCCATACCCCCTCACGCCGCTATCCTTAAGAGCTCTATCCAGCTCTCTCTTGAAAGCATCCAACGAACTGGCCTCCACTGCCTTCTGAGGCAGAGAATTCCACACCTTCACCACCCTCTGACTGAAAAAGTTCTTCCTCATCTCCGTTCTAAATGGCCTACCCCTTATTCTTAAACTGTTGCCCCTTGTTCTGGACTCCCCCAACATTGGGAACATGTTATCTGCCTCTAATGTGTCCAATCCCCTAATTATCTTATATGTTTCAATAAGATCCCCCCTCATCCTTCTAAATTCCAGTGTATACAAGCCCAATCGCTCCAGCCTTTCAACATACGACAGTCCCGCCATTCCGGGAATTAACCTAGTGAACCTACGCTGCACGCCCTCCATAGCAAGAATATCCTTCCTCAAATTTGGAGACCAAAACTGCACACAGTACTCCAGGTGCGGTCTCACCAGGGCCCGGTACAACTGTAGAAGGACCTCTTTGCTCCTATACTCAACTCCTCTTGTTACGAAGGCCAACATTCCATTGGCTTTCTTCACTGCCTGCTGTACCTGCATGCTTCCTTTCATTGACTGATGCACTAGGACACCCAGATCTCGTTGAACTCCCCCTCCTCCTAACTTGACACCATTCAGATAATAATCTGCCTTTCTATTCTTACTTCCAAAGTGAATAACCTCACACTTATCTACATTAAACTGCATCTGCCATGTATCCGCCCACTCACACAACCTGTCCAAGTCACCCTGCAGCCTTATTGCATCTTCCTCACAATTCACACTACCCCCCAACTTAGTATCATCTGCAAATTTGCTAATGGTACTTTTAATCCCTTCGTCTAAGTCATTAATGTATATCGTAAATAGCTGGGGTCCCAGCACCGAACCTTGCGGTACCCCACTGGTCACTGCCTGCCATTCCGAAAGGGACCCATTTATCCCCACTCTTTGCTTTCTGTCTGTCAACCAATTTTCTATCCATGTCAGTACCCTACCCCCAATACCATGTGCCCTAATTTTGCCCACTAATCTCCTATGTGGGACCTTGTCGAAGGCTTTCTGAAAGTCGAGGTACACCACATCCACTGACTCTCCCTTGTCAATTTTCCTAGTTACATCCTCAAAAAATTCCAGTAGATTTGTCAAGCATGATTTCCCCTTCGTAAATCCATGCTGACTCGGAATGATCCCGTTACTGCTATCCAAATGCTCAGCAATTTCGTCTTTTATAATTGACTCCAGCATCTTCCCCACCACTGATGTCAGACTAACTGGTCTATAATTACCCGTTTTCTCTCTCCCTCCTTTCTTAAAAAGTGGGATAACATTTGCTATTCTCCAATCCACAGGAACTGATCCTGAATCTATAGAACATTGAAAAATGATCTCCAATGCTTCCACTATTTCTAGAGCCACCTCCTTAAGTACCCTGGGATGCAGACCATCAGGCCCTGGGGATTTATCAGCCTTCAGTCCCATCAGTCTACCCAAAACCATTTCCTGCCTAATGTGGATTTCCTTCAGTTCCTCCATCACCCTAGGTTCTCCGGCCCCTAGAACATTTGGGAGATTGTGTGTATCTTCCTCAGTGAAGACAGATCCAAAGTAACGGTTTAACTCGTCTGCCATTTCTTTGTTCCCCATAATAAATTCCCCTGCTTCTGTCTTCAAGGGACCCACATTTGCCTTGACTATTTTTTTCCTCTTCACGTACCTAAAAAAACTTTTGCTATCCTCCTTTATATTATTGGCTAGTTTACCCTCGTACCTCATCTTTTCTCCCCGTATTGCCTTTTTAGTTAACTTTTGTTGCTCTTTAAAAGAGTCCCAATCCTTTGTCTTCCCACTCTTCTTTGCTATGTTATACTTCCTCTCCTTAATTTTTATGCTGTCCCTGACTTCCCTTGTCAGCCACAGGTGTCTCTTACTCCCCTTAGAGTCTTTCCACCTCTTTGGAATAAATTGATCCTGCAACCTCTGCATTATTCCCAGGAATACCTGCCATTGCTGTTCTACCATCTTCCCTGCTAGGGCCTCCTTCCAATCAATTTTGGCCAGCTCCCGCCTCATGCCTCTGTAATCCCCTTTGCTATACTGTAATACCGACACTTCCGATTTTCCCTTCTGCCTTTCCATTTGCAGAGTAAAACTTATCATGTTGTGATCACTGCCTCCTAATGGCTCTTTTACCTCTAGTTCCCTTATCAGATCAGGGTCATTACACAACACTAAATCCAGAATTGCCTTCTCCCTGGTAGGCTCCAGTACAAGCTGTTCTAAGAATCCATCTCGAAGGCACTCTACAAACTCTCTTTCCTGGGGTCCATTTCCAACCTGATTTTCCCAGTCTACCTGCATGTTGAAATCTCCCATAACCACCGTAGCATTACATTTTTGACACGCCAATTTTATCTCCTGATTCAACTTGCACCCTATGTCGAGGCTACTGTTTGGGGGCCTAGAGATAACTCCCATTAGGGTCTTTTTACCCTCATGATATGATATATGACACTCCCACACTCCCAGATAATCCTGAGGTTGTCCTTTTTCCTAATGCGGTCAGTCGGCAGCTGCAGCTGGATGTACCTCCCAGAAGTGTGGTCCTCCCACACCGTGCAGGAGGAGGATTCCACCATCCTCTCTGCTGTCTCTGCGGCACTGAGGCCAAGGAAGAGTAACACAAACAACAGACTATACCTGAATCAGTCATCACCCTCTGCTCAGCTTCATCGCCGAAGCCTCTCGGGCAAAGCGTCGACACGACCCCTCGCGCACACACCACCGCCACAACGCTCTGTATTGGCTGCTGCGCCTTTCAACCAGCCAATCAAAGGCCGCCCCTGTAAACCTTGCTCACCTCTCCTCTCTCCCCAGCGGGCGACTACGAGCGGGCGGTGGAATGTTCCAGAACCTTGCTGCTCTTCTGGCCTCAGGATCGTGCGATGCTGCAGAACCTCGACTTCTTCACATCTCGACTGGGAGACGAGGTTGCGGCTCGTGTGGGGGTCAGAGAGGTGTGTCTCCCCCCCCCCCCCCCCCCCCCGTGGCTCTTCCCCCCTGGAACCCCTCCCCTGTCACCCACTCCCCAGGACCTCCCCCTCCCCATCACCCCTGCCCTGTCACCCACACCCCCAGGACCCCTGCCTATTCCAGCACCCCTCCCCTGTCACCCAATCCCCCAGGACCCCTGCCTAACCCAGCTCCCCTCCCCTGTCACCCACTCCCCCAGGACCTCCCCCTCCCCAGCTGCCCTCCCCTGTCACCCACACCCCCAGGACCCCTACCTATTCCAGCACCCCTCCCCTGTCACCCAATCCCCCAGGACTCCTGCCTACCCCAGCTCCCCTCCCCTGTCACCCACTCCCCCAGGACACCTGCCTACCCCAGCACCCCTCCCCTGTCACCCACTCCCCCAAGACCTCCCCCTCCTCAGCACCCCTCCCCTGTCACCCACTCCCCCAGGACCTCCCCCTCCCCAGCACCCCTCCCCTGTCACCCACTCCCCCAAGACCTCCTCCTCCACAGCACCCCTCCCCTGTCACCCAATCCCCCAGGACGCCTGCCTACCCCAGCACCCCTCCCTTTGCTCGGTCCCATTCTACCCCTGGGACCTCTCGGCTGCCACCCACTCCCCCAAAACCCAACCCTCCCCCAGGATCCTTCCCCCCGTATCCACTTTGGTGGTATGCAGTTTCCTGGGATGTCCTCTCTAAACCCTCCTCTTTCCTGAACTTCCCTGTCCCAACTAAATCCGTCTGCCCCATCAACCCAATTCCACTCATCTCCAAGCATCTGCAGTTCTTTCCTGCACTCTTCTCCAAGTCCATCCCTGTGACCCCTGTCCTTGCCACCTGCCCTCTGACCCCTCCTGTCTTGACCTTCAACCCCAGCCCCACGCCCAGAGAGAAATCCACTCTCCTGCACTTTCACTTTTTTCCTTGCCCTTCTGCAATGTTTTCTGGGTCCACAATTGCCTCCACACACCCTACCCTTTGACCTAGCAATCTCTGACCCCCCCCCAATTACCCTCATCCTGACTTCACCCTGTGTGTGGTGGAGGAGGGGGAGGGGGAGGGGGAGGGGGGAGGGAAATGCAGCATTGATGCATCCACCTCATCCCTGGGCAGGATATCCGGCTCTACATGGAGCGCTCTCTGCTGGAGAAACGGCTGCTGTACCTGGCAGAGGATGGCCAGATGGGACAAAGCTTCGAGGACCCGGTGAGACCTTTCCCCCAACTCACCTCTTCCCCTCCCCCTCCCCCCATGCAACCCCCCCTCCTTTACTACTCTCGCCCCTTCCCCCTACTCACCCTTTCCCCTCCCCTACTCACACCCTCACCTCGCATCTCCCCATCACACACCCTCACCTCGCATCTCCCCATCACACACCCTCACCTTTCACCTCCCCCTACTCACACCCTCACCTCTCACCTCCCCATCACACACCCTCACCTCTCATGCTCTCCACTCCACTCTACTCTTTCCCCTTCCCTTCCACCGCCCTTTCCTCCCCCTCCCTTTAACTTTCCCCGCTCCACTTTTCTCCACCCTCCATCCTTTCTGCCTCTCCTGCTACCAATGTTTTGTGAAGTTGCACCGACACCTTCCTGCTCTGTTATTCTACACCATGGTTAATGACAGGCACCCTGTGTATTATCACCATGGTTAATGACAGGCACCCTGTGTATTATCACCATGGTTAATGACAGGCACCCTGTGTATTATCACCATGGTTAATGACAGGCACCCTGTGTATTATCTTCACCACCTTATTTGCCTGCACTGCCACCTTCGGGGATCCTTGGGATTAATGCTTGATGTCCTTCCGTTCTTCAGTATTCCCGATCATTCATAATGTTTGTCCTACACTTGTGCACCATTCCCTGTCAGGTAGACCAACATAGAATGGCACAGAACAGGAACCGGCCCCTTGGCCCACAATATATGTGCAGAACAGGATGCAATTAAGCTAATCTCTGTCTGATTCATATCCCCGCATTCTCTGCATATCCATGTGCCTATCTAGGGCGGCACGGTAGCGCAGCGGTAGAGTTGCTGCTTTACAGCGAATGCAGCGCCGGAGACTCAGGTTCGATCCTGACTACGGGTGCTGCACTGTAAGGAGTTTGTACGTCCTCCCCGTGACCTGCGTGGGTTTTCTCCAAGATCTTCGGTTTCCTCCCACACTCCAAAGACGTACAGGTATGTAGGTTAATTGACTGGGTAAATGTAAAAAATTGTCCCTAGTGGGTGTAGGATAGTGTTAATGTGTGGGGATCGCTGGGCGGCGCGGACTTGGTGGGCCGAAAAGGCCTGTTTCCGCGCTTTATATATATGATATGATATGATATGATAAAAGAATCTCAAACAACAATTGAGTACCTCCTTCCACTGGCAGCAGGTTCCAAGCACCCGGCATGCTCTGTGTAAAATAAAAATTGACCTCGATCATATCTAAACTTTCCACCTCAAAGCTGTGTCCATTAGTCTTCAAAATTTCCACCCCAGGAGAAAGATTCCAACTGGGTACCCTATCTATAATAATAATAATAATAATAATAATAATAATAATATATTCCTTTATTCCAACTTGGTACCCTATCTATAATATTAATAATAATAATAATAATAATAATAATAATAATATATTCCTTTATTTCACCTGGGTACCCTATCTATGATTCTCATAATAAAAATACTTATCAGGCTTCCCCCTCCACCTCTGGCATTTTAGAGAAAACAATCTAAGTATGTCCAACCTCTTCTTCTCGGTAATATATTCTAATAAACCTCTGATAGCCCTCTCCAAATCCTCCACATTCTTCCTGTAATGGAGCGACCAGAACAGCACACAATATTTCCAAATATCGCCTAACCAAAGTTTTATAAAGATGAACGTGACTTCTTGACTCATATTCAATACCCTGACTGATGTCAGACATAGCATATGCCTTCTTTACCACTTATCTAATTGTGTTGCCACTTTCATGGAGCTATGGTGTTGCCACTTTCATGGAGCTATGGACTTGAACCCCAAGATCCCTCTGTATATCAGTTGATATTAACTTTGTACTTTCCCCTCACATTCGAACTCCAAAAGTTGACCACCTATAAAACGATAGGATACGATAGAACTTTATTTATCCCAGGAGAGAAATTGGTCATAAGACACAAGATACATTAAATTTGAGTGATGTGGAAAGGATTCGGGATGTGCAAAGATTGGGGGGAGGGAGGGAGGGGAATCAGTCTACCAAACGACATAAGGGGGAAGAGTTATACAGTTTGAAGGTACCACAGATTGACCAGTGTGTCATGGAGGTGGTGAGCTGTAGTGTCCAAGATGCTCCACAGTTTGAGGAGCATCCTCCCATCCAATCTTTCGCACCTCATATTTCGCTTGGGCAGCTTGCAGCCCAGCGGTATGAACATTGATTTCTCCAACTTTAGATAGTTCCCCGTCCCTCTCTTCCCCTCCCCTTCCCAGTTCTCCCTCTATCCTCCTGTTTCCACCTATATCCTTCCTTTGTCCCGCCCCCCTGACATCAGTCTGAAGAAGGGTCTCGACCCGAAACGTCACCCATTCCTTCTCTCCTGAGATGCTGCCTGACCTGCTGAGTTACTCCAGCATTTTGTGAAATAAATACCTTCGATTTGTACCAGCATCTGCAGTTATTTTCTTACACTATCCTCCCCTCCAAGATCACCTGCCATGAATCCAACTCCGTCCCCATGAATCCAACTCCGTCCCCATGAATCCAACTCCGTTCCTAGCCAGCCTTTTAGATGAGTTTGTTGATCCTGTTGCGGTCTGCAGCCTTTGCCCTGCTGCCCCTGCACATGGCAGCGAAGAAGATGGCACTGGCCACCACTGATTGGTAGAACATCTGCAGCATCTTACTGCAGACGTTGAAGGAGCGGAGCTGTCTCAAAAAGTACAGCTGGCTTTGTCCCTTCTTGTACAGGGCCTCAGCGTCTTGGACCAGTCCAGTTTACTGTCCAGGTAAACTTCAAGGTTTTTGTACTCCTTGATGAACTGCACATCCACACCATGACAGGAGTGTTTCTCTCCTTCTAAAGTCCACCACTGACCCCTTAGTCTTGTTGGTGTTGAGCTGCAGGTGATTCAGCCCACACCACGCAACAAGGTCGTTGACTACACCTCTGTATTCAGCTTCTCTCCCTTCACTAATGCAACCCACAATTGCAGTCATCCGAAAACTCCTGCAGGTGGCAGGAGTCTGAGTTATATCTGAACTCTGAGGTGTAGATGGTGAACAGGAAGGGAGGGAGGACCGGCCCCTGTGGGGCCCCTGTGTTGCTCACTACCATGTCCAAACCAAAGTTCTGTAGCCTGACATATTGTGGTCGTCCAGTCGGGTAGTTGGTGATCCAGGACACTAATGGAGCATCCACCCGCATCTTCATTACTTTGCTCCCTAGCTGTGCAGGCTGGATGGTGTTAAAAGCACTGGAGAAGTTAAAAAACATGACAATGGTTCCTGGCTTATTCAGGTGAGCGATGGAGCAGGTGGATGATAGCCCCCATCTCAACCCCCATCTTTGTTTGGTAAACAAACTGCAGAGGGTCCAGGTAGGGTTTAACCAGGGGTCGCAGGTGAGTGACCTCCAGCCTCTCCAGGGACTTCATGATGTATGAATTCAGCGCCACTGGTCTGTAGTCATTGGAGAAGCTGGGACGCGTCCTCTTTGGTACATGAACCAGGCAGGGTGTCTTCCACATCACAGGAACCCTCTCCAGGCTCAGGCTCAGGTTGAAGATTTGCTGGAGTACTCCGCACAACTGGCTGGCACACGCCTTGAGTACCCGAGGGCTGACACTGTTAGGACCCATGGCTTTGGCTGGGTGGAGTCTGTCAGCTCCTTCCTCACCTGCTCAGCCTTGATGGTCAGGTGCAACAAAGAGGAAGTGAACCAGGGGGATTGAGGGTGAGAGTCTATCCGAGAGCAGCGGGGAGGGTGGGCAGAGACCCCTCCATCAAATCTATTAAAAACAGGTTTAGCTGGTTGGCCCAGTCCTGATTGCTTTCCCTCCCCTGGCCACTGGTCTTCTTGTAGTCTCTAATGCTCTTTATACCACTCCACACATCCCTCATGTTCTGCTGAAGTTTCAGCTTCAGCTTCCTCCTGTAGTCGTATGTTCATAGTTGCTCAGGTTAAACTCTGCCATTTCTATAGCTAATCCATTGTATACTTTGACGAGCTTCCTCACTATCTGCAACTCCAATTTTGATGTGATCTGCAAATTTACTAATTAATCCAATTACAGAGGTCCCAGCACAGATCTTTACAGGAATCCACTGATTACAGATCTCCAGGCCGAATAACACCCTTCCACCACAACCCTGTGTCATCTGTGGGTAAACCACCTCATCACTGTGGATCCCGTGCATCTTAATTATCTGACCATGAGGAACATAAGCAAATGCCTTGCAGAAATCCTTGTTAAAAACATCCTCAGCGTCATTGATCACCGTCATCACCCACTCAAAAAACTTGACCAAGACATAGTCTGCCGCTTACAAAGTCATGCCGACTATCCCTAATTCATCCATTCTCTTCCAAAGGAGAGTAAATCTTATCCTGAAGAATCCTCCTTAATGCTCTTCAAGAGCTCCCACACCACCTCCTTTTTAATCTCAAACAGTTAGATAGAGCTCTAAGGGCTAGTGGTATCAAGGGATATGGGGAGAAGGGTTACTGATTATAGATGATCAGCCATGGTCACAATGAATGGCGGTGCTGGCTCGAAGGGCCGAATGGCCTCCTGCACCTATTTTCTATGTTTCTATGTAAATTCCCTCCTTTATCCTTGAGCGAAACTACCTTCTCCCTGGTTACCTGGTCTTGTTTCTAATGTATGTATAAAAACTGTTGGGAATTTCTTCAATGCGACTCAGCAAAGACATTTCATGGCCCCTTTTGGCCCTTCCAGTCACCCACTTGAATTATTTCCTGCCTTCTGTACATTCATCAAAGGACATGTCTGATTTCATCCTCCTAAACCATGCCTATGTCTCTTTTTTTCTTTTTGACCACATTTACAACCCCTTTGGTCATCCAAGGCTCCCTGCCTTTGCCATCCTTATCCTCCTCCCTACTGGAACATGGCACATGTAGGATGTGGACATACCCAATAACAACTATGCTCAATTTACTCTCCCTAGCTCCCATCTAATAATGTTGTAATCTGATTACATAAACTAGTAGTTTCCTCCAAGGATCCTCTGTTCCACAATACTCTCCACCATTCACGGTGTGTGCCCTACCCTGTACACCAAGGTCCCTCTGTTCCCCAGCACTCCCTGATACTGAATGGCTCACCCTCCTTGGTGGGGAGGATGTGGGGAGAGACCGGCTGCAAACTAACCCTTTCCTCTGCTCAGGATTCCTGGACCCCTGCAGAGATCATCCCCGAGTCGGTGAGGAAGAAGCAGAGGTTTGTGGAATTAACTGCACTCTACACCAACCCACATGGCCCGCCCTCCTTGCATCTCCACCCACAATGGTCCTCATCGCCTTCCTCTCCATGGCACTCCCTCCTTGCTTCCTCGACCAATGCTCCCACCTTGCCTCCCCTCGCCTTCTGCAACGTTCCCTCCAACCCTCCCCTCTCACAGCGCTCCCTCCTACCCTCTCCTGCGATGCTCCCTTTCCCTTCCATTCTCATGATGCTCTCTCTTTCCTACCCTCCCGTGATGCTCTCACCACCCCTCCCTACTCCCATGATGACTCCCTTTCCTCCCCTCCCCTCCCCTCCCCTCCCCTCCCCTCCCCTCCCGTGACTGTCACTCTTCTCGGCTCCCCTCCCGAGGCGCTCCCTCCCCCCCCCCCCCCCACTCCTCCCTGTCTGTTCTGACATCTGTTTGCTGTGGCCCAGGACCGGGGTGGAGAAGCCCCATACGTCGGCTCCGAGTAATCAGACGTCTAGTCCGAGTAATCAGACGTCCCAAAAAGCTGCTGAACCAAGGAGAGGATTGGACATCTTGAAAGGTGTGGCTAATCCCCAACACCATCCCTGACCCTGGATCCAACCGCGGAATACATGCCCTCCTAGGTAGACACAACATGGTGGAGTAACTCGGCAGGTCAGGCAGCATCTCGGGAGAGAGGGAATGGGTTATGTTTCGGGTCGAGACCCTTCTTCAGACTGATGTTCCAAGGCCTTAATCTCCAACACCATGACTGACCTCATCTCTTCCGGCTCTCTGCCCCCTAAAGCCTCCAACCTTATCATTCCCCTGCTCCGCACGGCCAGTTTTTACCTTCTCCCCAAAATCCACAAACAGACTGTCCTGGCAGACCCATTATTTCTGCCTGTTCATGTCCCACCAAATTAATACCTCAACTCCATCCTATCCCCCCTGGTCCGATCCCTCCCCACCTATGTCCAAGACACCTCACATGCTCTCCATCTCCTAAATAACTTCAATTTTCCAGGCCCCCACTCCCTCATCTTTACCAGGGATGTCCAGTCACTCTACACTTCCATCCCCCACAAGGATGATCTCGAAGCCCTCCGTTTCTTCCTCGACCGTAGAACCAGCCAATCCCATCTACCAATACTCTCCTCCGCCTAGCAGAGCTGGTCCTTACCCTCAACAACTTCTCCTTTGATTCCTACCACTTCCTCCAAACCAGAGGCGTAGCTATGGGCACTCGCATGGGCCCTAGCTATGCCTGCCTCTTTGTCGGGTACGTCGAACATTCCCTGTTCCAGGCGCACACTGGCCCCATCCCCAAACTCTACCTCCGATAAATTGACGACTGCATTGGTGCTACCTCTTGTACCCATGCAGAACTCACTGACCTCATACACTTCACCACCAATTTCCATCCTGCTCTTAAATATACCTAGACCATCTCCGACATCTCCCTACCGTTTCTGGATCTCACCATCTCCATCACAGGAGACAGACTAGTGACCGACATCTACTATAAACCCACTGACTCGCACAGCTATCTGGACTACACTTCCTCCCACCCTGTTTTCTGTAAAAACTATCCCCTACTCCCAATTCCTCCATCTCCACCGCATCTGTGCCCAGGATGAGGTGTTTCACACTAGAGCATCTGAGATGTCCTCATTCTTTAGGAAACGGGGCTTCCCCTCTTCCATTATAGATGAGGCTCTCACTAGGGTATCGTCTATATCCCGCAGCTCTGCTCTTGCTCCCCCTCCCCCCACTCGTAACAAGGACAGAATCCCCCTCGTTCTCACTTTCCACCCCATCAGCCGTCTCATACAACAAATTATCCTCCAACATTTCCGCCACCTCCAACAGGATCCCACTATTGGCCACATCTTCCCATCTCCACCCCATTCTGCTTTCCGCAGAGACTGTTCCCTCCGAAACTCCCTGGTCTACTCATCCCTTCCCACCCAAACCACCCCCTCCCCAGGTACTTTCCCCTGCAACTGCAGGAGATGCAACACCTGTCCCTTTACCTCCCCCTGGACTCCATCCAAGGACCCAAACAGTCTTTCCAGGTGAGGCAGAGGTTCACCTGCAAGTCCTCCAACCTCATCTATTGTATCCGCTGTTCCAGATGTCAACTTCTCTACATCGGTGACACCATCACTGAACACCTCCGCTCAGTCTGACTCAACCAACCTTATCTCCAGGTGGCTCAGCACTTCAACTCTCGCTCCCATTCCCAATCTGGCCTTTCTGTCCTGGGCCTCCTCCATTGTCAGATTGAGGCCCAGCGCATATTGGAGGAACAGCACCTCATATTTCGCTTGGGCAGTTTACACCCCAGAAACTATGAACATTGACTTCTCTAACTTCAGGTAGTCCCTGGTTCCCCTCTCTATCCTCTCCCCTTCCCACTTCTCCCACTAGTCTTACTGTCTCTGACTACATCCTATCTTTGTCCTGCCCCCTCCCCTGACATCAGTCTGAAGAAGGGTCTTGACCCAAAACATCACCCATTCCTTTTCTCCAGAGTTGCTGCCTGTCCCGCTGAGATACTCCAGCATTTTGTGTTTACCTTCGATTTAAACCAGCATCTGCAGTTGTTTTTCCTATACATGCCCTCCTAACCTGGTCGAGTGCCGGCTGTCGCACAGATGGTGAGTGGGGCTGTCTGAGACCACCTGCTGTCCTCGGGATGGGTCACGTGATTTCAGGAGGCTGGGAGCGGCCTCCTGTCCCAGAGAGGTGTCGTGCTCTCAAGATGGTATTCCCATTGAGCAATCACGGAGAGGGGAGATGGGCCGAGTGTTCTC
Source organism: Rhinoraja longicauda (assembly GCF_053455715.1). Taxonomy (NCBI): domain Eukaryota; kingdom Metazoa; phylum Chordata; class Chondrichthyes; order Rajiformes; family Arhynchobatidae; genus Rhinoraja; species Rhinoraja longicauda. The sequence continues at coordinate 461,917 of NC_135988.1, read as the reverse complement.
GGGGCGTGTAGCTGGGCTGAGTGGTCTCAGGGCATGTAGATAGGCCAAATGGTCTCAGGGGGCGGAGATGGGCCGAGTAGTCTCGACGGAGAGAAGATGGGATGAGTGGTCTTGGGGAACAGAGATGGGCCGAGCGGGCTCAGGGGATGGGAGATGGGCCGACATCTTGAGGAGGGGAGATGGGCCGAAATGTCTTGCGGAGGGGAGATGGGCCGAGTGGTCTCAGGGAGGGGAGATGGGCTGAGTGGTCTCAGGGAGGGAGATGGGCCGAGTGGTCTCAGGGAGGGGAGATGGGCCGAGTGGTCTCAGGGAGGGGGATGGGTCGAGTGGTCTCGGCATGTAGATAGGCCAAATGGTCTCAGAGATGGGAGATGGGCCGAGAGATCTTGAGGAGGGGAGATGGACCGAAAGGCCTTGCGGAGGGGAGATGGGCCGAGTGGTCTCAGGGAGGGAGATGGGCCGAGTGGTCTCAGGGAGGGGAGATGGGCCGAGTGGTCTCAGGGAGGGGAGATGGGCCGAGAGGTCTCAGGGAGGGTTGATGTGCCGAGTGGTCTTGCGGAGGGGAGATGGGCCGAGTGGTCTCAGGGAAGGCTGATGGGCCGAGTGGTCTCAGGGAGGGGAGATGGGCTGAGTGGTCTTAGGGAGGGCTGATGGGCCGAGAGGTCTCAGAGAGGGGAGATGGGCCGAGTGGTCTCAGGGAGGGGAGATGGGCCGAGTGGTCTCAGGGAAGGCTGATGGGCCGAAAGGTCTCAGAGAGGGCTGATGGGCCGAGTGGTCTCAGGGAGGGGAGATGGGCTGAGTGGTCTCAGGGAGGGCTGATGGGCTGAGTGGTCTCAGGGAGGGCTGGTGGGCCGAGTGGTCTCAGCATAGTCCTCTTGCCCATGTGGTGATGCCCCTCCACTCTCGCCCGCAGCCTCGTGGCCAGGCCTGGAGGGCCTCTCGGTCGCGGAGGAGACGGGCTTGAGGGGACCTGAGGAGATGGTGCTGGACGGGGCACTGAGCCACAGCGAGTGTGAGCGGATGCGGGGCCTGGCCAACGTGAGTCAAGCGGCAGCCTGACCCGTGACCACTGACCCCCTCACGCACGACCCCTAATCTCTGTCCCCAACTCAACCAAACTTTTTCCCTGACTATCACCCTGTCCATCTTCGACCAAATCTTCCTCTGCGATTTCTGACCCATGATCCCCCTGACCCTGTCCTTAACTCGGACCCTCCCCAACCTGACCTTTTACCCCTTGAAGTCTTGCCTCAACCGCCAATTGGCCCAATGCCCACTGCTGCCCCTTGACCTGGTCTTATTCTGCCCCTGAACTCTGTATGCGACCTTCACAAGCCAATCCATTCCTTTTTTAACTCTCACCCCACCCACCTACGGCCCCTTGTGGCCCCTGATCCTTAATCACTCGCCTGGAGCTGTGACCATACCCTGTGCGGTGACCTCGACCCCCAACCCTGACCTCTGAGCCCCACAGTCTCCGACCTCTGCCCTCCGGTGCCCGGACAGTGCCTGACCCGATGACGTTACTCCCCCTCCCCGGGGCAACGGTGGCGAGGGAAGGAAAGGGGCAGAGACACTAAACCCCACTCTGCTTCCTCCTACACCCCAGACTGCAGAGAAACTTACCCTGGGGAGGGGAGATGGGCGCTCGGATCCACCACGGCCCGTAGGCCTGGATCTCCTTAAGGTGTTGAAGGTGAGGAGATCAGAGTGCAGGTCAGGGATGGGCACAGGATCAGGGTGGGGTTAGGGTGAGCATCGGGTATAGGGACCGGGTTAGGGTGAGGATCAAGGATGGGGATGGGGTCAGGGTCAGGGTGGGGGATGGAGACAGGATCAGGGTGAGGATCGGGGACGTAGATGCTCGGGGTCAGGTTTGGGGACAGGGTGAGTGTTAGGGTCAGCATCCGGGACACGGTTAGAGTGAAGGTGAGGGATGGGGCCGGGGTGAGGAACAAGGTCAGGGTCAGATTTGGAGATGTAGACGGTCAGGGTCAGTGTCAGGTGAGGATCGGGGATGTAGACGGTTGGGGTGAGGGTCAGGGTTGGGGACAGGGCCAGGGTCAGGGTTGGGGACAGGGCCAGGGTCAGGGTTGGGGTCAGGGTCAGGGTTGGGGACAGGGCCAGGGTTGGGGACAGGACCAGGTTTGGAGATGTAGACGGTTGGAATCAGGGTCAGGAATGGGGTCAGGGTGAGTGATTGGGTTGGAGTCAGGGTCGGGGTTGGGGACAGGGTGAGGGTGAGTGATGGGGATAGGGTCAGGGTTTGGGATGTAGATGGGGTCAGGGTCGGGAATGGGTTCAGGGTGAGTGATGGGGTTAGGGTCAGGGTTGGGGACAGGGTCAGGGTGAGTGTTGGTGTCAGTGTTCAGGATAGGGTGATGGTGAGGAACAGGGTCAGGGTCCGGGTTGGAGATGTAGACGGGGTCAGGGTCGGGAATGAGGTCAGGGTGGAGTATGGGGACAGGATCAGGGCTGGGGAAGTTGACGGTTCGGGTCAGAGTCAAGCTGAGGGTCAAGGTGGGGGACTGGGCAGGGTGAGGGTGGGGTCATGGAGAGTGTTGGAGTCGGGCTCGGGGACAGGGTCGGAGTGAGGGTCAGGGATGGTGTAGCGGTTTGGGACGGGATGAGTGACGGAGGGGCACAGACAGGTTGGCAAGACCTGGGTGAGGCGGCAGTTGCAGTTGCAGTACTGTGTTTGGTTTTGGTTGCTCTGCTTTGGAAAGAGTCCAGAGAAGATTAGCATGGAAATTGCCAGGACTTGAGAGCTTGAGCGACTGGGAAAGGTTGTGCAAACTGACACTTTATTGTGCAAAAAAACACAAAGTCTGGCGTTACCTAGTGGGTCAGACAGTATCTCTGAAGACCATCAATAGGTGACATTTCGGATCTGCTATTCTTCCGCAGAGAATGAATGAGTGATGTTTCTATTCAAGACCCTTGTTCAGACTGAGAGTCAGTGGGGAGGGAAACGAGATATGGAAGGGTACAAAGAGCATGTAGGTGTGAAAGGAACAGATGAAAGCAGACTGAAGAAGGGTCTCGACCCGAAACGTCACCCATTCCTTCTCTCCTGAGATACTGCCTGACCCGCTGAGTTACTCTAGCATTTTGTGATACCATAGATCAAAGCAGACGATGATCGAGGAAATATACAATGGTTCATTGTTGGATGAGGGGAAGGTGACTGAGCAAAAGTGTTCAGCGAAATGATCGATCAGTCTGTGCTTGGTCTCGCCGATATATAGGAGTACACACCTAGAACAGTGGATGTCCTAATTCTTTAGAGAATGGGGGTTCCCCTCTTCCATCATAGATGAGGCCCTCACATGGGTCTCTTCGATATCCCGCAGCTCCGGTCTTACTCTCCCTCCCCCAGTCATAATAGAGACCCCTTGGTCCTCACCTTTTTTATCCCATCAGCCGTCGCATGCAGCATATAATCCTCCGACATTTTTGCCACCTCCATCGGGATTACACCACGAGCCACATCTTCCCGTCTCCAACCCATTCCGCTTTCCACAGAGACCATTCCCTTTGCAACCCTCTGGTTAACTCGTCCCATCCTACCCAAACCAGGCCTTTCCCAGATACATTCCCCTACAACCTCAGGAGATGCAACACCTGTTCCTATACATCCTCCCTCGACTCCGTCCAAAAACCCCGAGAGTCCTTTCAGGTGAGGCAGAGGTTGTAACAAATAGAATGGGTAAGGGAGAGCCAGTGGATGTGATGTATCCGGACTTTCAAGAAGCCTTTGACAAGTTCCCCCACAAGAGATTAGTGTGCAAAATTAGAGCACATGGTATTGGGGATAGGGTATTGACATGGATAGACAACTGGTTGGCAGACAGGAAGCAAAGAGCAGGAATTAACGGGTCCTTTTCAGAATCGCAGGCTCGTAGGGTGCCGCAAAGCTCGGTGCTGGGACCCCAGTTATTTGCAATACATATTAACGATTTGAACGAGTGAATTAAATGTGACACCTCCAAGTTTGTGGATGACACAAAGCTGGGTGGCAGTGTGAGCTGCGATGAGGATGCTAGGAGGCTGCAAGGTGACTTGGGTAGGTTGGGTGAGTGGGCAGATGCATGGCAGATGCAGAATAATGTGGATAAATGTGAGGTTATCCACTTTCGTGGCAAGAACAGAAAGGCAGATTATTATCTGAATGGTGTCAGATGGGAATAGGTGAGGTGCAACTATAGACAATAGACAATAGGTGCAGGAGTCGGCCCTTCGAGCCAGCACCGCCATTCAATGTGATCATGGCTGATCATTCTCAATCAGTACCCCGTTCCTGCTTTCTCCCCATACCCCCTGACTCCGCTATCCTTAAGAGCTCTATCTAGCTCTCTCTTGAATGAATTGGCCTCCACTGCCCTCTGAGGCAGAGAATTCCACAGATTCACAACTCTCTGACTAAAAAAGTTTTTCCTCATCTCTGTTCTAAATGGCCTACCCCTTATTCTTAAACTGTGGCCCCTGGTTCTGGACTCCCCCAACATTGGGAACATGTTTCCTGCCTCTAACATGTCCAACCCCTTAATAATCTTATACGTTTCGATAAGATCCCCTCTCATCCTTCTAAATTCCAGTGTATACAAGCCTAGTCGCTCCAGTCTTTCAACATATGACAGTCCAGCCATTCCGGGAATTAACCTAGTAAACCTACGCTGCAAGCCCTCAATAGCAAGAATATCCTTCCTCAAATTTGGAGACCAAAACTGCACACAGTACTCCAGGTGCGGCCCTGTACAACTGCAGAAGGACCTCTTTGCTCCTATACTTCATATTGAATGGCGGTGCTGGCTTGAATGGCCGAATGGCCTACTCCTGCACCTATTTTTCTATGTTTCTATGAGATAGTCCAAGTGAATTTGAATGCAGGATAGAAATTGATAGTGAATCTAATGAGGTCCGTGGGTTCTGCACTGGGTGCAGAAGGTAGACCCGTGCATTCATCAACGTAGTGCAGATAGAGTTTGGGGATACATAGATTGTTCCACGTACCCTACAAAGAGGCAGGCATAGCTGGGGCCCATGCAAGTGCCCATGGCTACGCCTTGGATTTGGAGAAATTGGGAGTAGTCAAAGAGTTAAGAGTAAGGACCAGCTCCACTGGATGGGGGAGTGTATTGGTAAAGGTAAATTGGATGGTTCTGCGGCTGAGGAAGAAACAGAGGGCTTTGAGGCCTTCCTGGTGGGGATGGAGGTGTAGAGTAGCTGAGGTAAGCAGATACTAATGGGAGTTATCTACAGGCCCCCAAACAGAAGCCTGGATATTGGGTGCAAGTTGCAGCAGGACTTCAAATTGGCATGTAACAAAGGTAATGCCACTGTGGTTATGGGAGATTTGCAGGTAGACTGGGAAAATCAGGTTGGTTCTGGACCCCAAGAACTGGAGTTTGGAGAGTGCCTCTGAGATGGATTCTTAGAGCAGCTTGTCCTGGAGCTCACCAAAGAGAAGGCAATTCTGGATTTAGTGTTGTCCAATGAACCAGATTTAATAAGGGAACTCAAGGTAAAGGAACCACTTGAAGGTAGTGACCATAACATGATTAGTTTTAATGTGCAATTTGAGAGGGAGAAGGTTAAATCAGAAGTGTCAGTGTTGCAGTTGAACAAAGAGGACTATGAAGGCATGAGAGAGGAGCTGGCCAAGGTCGACTGGAAAAGGATCCTAGCAGGAATGACGGTGGAGCAGCAATGGCAGGATTCTCTGGGCATAATCTATCGACAGTGACTCTACATCGTCAGTTCCTCGCAAGGGATTGAATTTCATCCCTCACCTACCCTACCTCCTCTGCCCACCATGCCTGTCCTTTCTAAAGGATGCATAACCTTGAATATTCAGTTCCCAGACCGATCATCCTGCAGTCACGTCTCTGTAATCCCCACAATGTCATATCTACCAATCTCTAACTGAGCCTCAAGCTCATCCACTTTACTTCTTATACTTCGCGCATTCATGTATAATATTTTTAATCCATTACTCATTTCACCTTTCACATCGATTCCTATTTCACTTGGTCATACTCTCCTGTCCCTTCATGAGCTTTCTGTCCCGTTAATTCCATCCTTGTATTTCCATTTGTCTCCCACCCCCCACTATTTAGTTTAGCAGTGTAGCAGTGGAAAACCTGCCTGCCAGAATGCTGGTCCCCGACCTGTTGAGGTGCAACCCGTCCCTTTTGTACAATCCACCCTTACCCTCAACAGATCCCAGTGGTCTTAGAATCTAAATCCCTGCCCCCTGCACCAGCTCCTCAGCCACACACTCAGATCATCTATCTTGCTGTTCCTGCTCTCACCAGCACGAGGAACTGGAAGCAAACCAGAGATAACCACCCTGGAGGTCCTGCTTTTCAGTGAAGACTCTAAAGTCACGCTGCAGAATCTCTTTAGTTTTCTTCCCGACGTCATTTCTGCCGACATGCACTTCCTCTTCTGGCTGCTCACCTTCACCCTTGAGGATGCTCTGCAATCAGTCTGTGACATCCTGGATCCTGGCACCAGGGAGGCGACACACCATCCTTGAATCCCACCTGTTGCCGCAGAAATCCCTGTCTGTACCTCTCACTATGGAGTCCTCTACTACCACGGCTCTGCCTGACGTCAGTCCCTTCGGCTTTGCTTCAGCGCTACATTTTGACTCGCAGACCTGTCCGCCGCTCAGACTGGCAGTGTCTTCTATCCAGACAGCTTCCAAGAGGGTGAACCTGTTTTCAAGAGGTATAACCCTGGGCTCACCTGTACTCCAAGCTTCCTTCCCTTTCTCATCGTCACCCATCTTCTCTCTTTGGTATTATCGGTATAACAATCTCGCTGTAGGTCCTGTCCAGGAAACACTTATTTTCCCGGATGATCCTGAGGTCATCCAGTTGTGTCTCCACTGCCCCAACACGGTCCTTCAAGAACTGAACCTAGACACACTTCCCACAGTTGTAGCAGCCAGAGGCACCAGCGGTGTTGCTGACCTCCCACATCTTGCAAGCATCACACTGAATCAGCTTCCCTGTCATTTCTTCACTGCGTCTCACCCTCTCCAACGTTTGGCGTAGTCCCCTCCCTCAGCCTCCTCGCTGAAGACTCTCAAAGCAAAGACTCGCACTTTTCTCACAAGGCACCTGCCAAAGTCTCGCACGTTTGTCAAAAAGCACATCCCTCGACAAGGCCACTCCCCGACATTCTAGTAAACATTAAGCATGTTGGTCTTCATAACGAGAGGAGTTGAGTATAGGAGCAAAGAGGTCTATCTGCAGTTGTACAGGGCACTGGTGATACCACACCTGGAGTATTGTGTGCATTTTGGTCTCCTAATTTGAGGAAGGACCTACTTGCTATTGAGGGAGTGCAGCGTAGTTTCCAAGATTAATTCCTGGGATGGCGGGACTGCCATATGATGAAAGAATGGAGAGATTGGCTTGTATTGACTGGAATATAGGAAGATGAGAGGGGATCTTATAGAAACATATAAAATATTAAGGGATTGGACACGCTAGATGCAGGAAACATGTTCCTGATGTTGGGGGAGTCCTGAACCAGGGGCCACAATTTAAGAATAAGGGGTCGGCCATTTAGAACTGAGGAGGAAAAACATTTTCATCCAGAGAGTTGTGAATTTGTGGACTTCTCTGCCTCAGAAGGCAGAGGAGACTGATTCACTGGATCCATTCAAAAGAGAGTTAGATGGAGCTCTTAGGGCCAGCGGAATCAAGGGATATGGGGATAAGGCAGGAACGGGGTACTGATTGTGGATGATCAGCCATGATCACATTGATGGCCGGTACTGGCTCGAAGGGCGGAATGGCCTCCTCCTGCACCTATTGTCCATGTATCTATTAATCTGTGTATCTATGTACATAGTTCCCTGAAAGTGGCATCACAATGAATAGGGTGGTCAAAAAGGCTTTCATTAGTTTGGCCTTCATCAGTCAGACCATCGATCACACATTCACATGAGTTATATGTTATCCCACGTTCTCAACCACTCCCTGATAACCACTAAGGGCTATTTGCAGATGCCAATTAATGTACAAACATCTTTGGGATGTGGGAGTAAAAGAGAGCCCCCAGATGCAGTCACAGTGGGAATGTGGGAACTCCACACAGATAGCACCCAAGGTCAGGATTGAACCTGGGTCTCTGGTGATGTGAGATAACACTTCTCATGTTCATAAGTAATAGGAGCAGAATTAGTGCCAGAGACTCGGGTTCGATCCTGACCTCAGGTGCTCTCTGTATGCAGATTGCAAGTTCTCCACGTGGGTTTCCTCTGGTTGCTCCGGTTTCCACTCACCCCCCAAAGAAGTGCACGTTGGTAGATTTATTGCCATTTAAAAATTGGCACTTTTGTGTGTGGAGTGGACCTGACAGTGTGGAATAGCAGAACTAGCGTGAATGGGTGATCGACAGACAGTGTGCACTCAGTGGGCCTGTTTCTTTGCCATATCTCTGACCTAAATTAAATATCTATCACCCAATCAATATGTGTAATAATTACCACACAAATTTCTATAATATCTCCCCTCTCACCTTAAACATGCACCCTCTAATTTTAAACTCCTTACTCTGGGGAATAGACTGTGACTATCCCTCCTGTTTTTATAAACCTCTGTAAGATCACCTCTCGGCCTCCTGCGCTCCAGGGAAAACAAACGAAGTTTATCCAACCACTTCCGTGAACAGGAGCCCTCCAATCTCAATAATATCCTGGTGAATCTTTTATTTTTCTGCTTAATGGCAACCTTCCTGAAGCTGGGCGACCAGAACTGCACACTGTACTCGAAGTGTGGTGCCACCAATGTTTTGTAAGAGAGGTTAGCGAAAAGAGCAGGGAATAGAGGGCATCAGAAAAAGAAGGGAATAGAGAGCATCATAAAAAGAACTGGATATAAAGCTGGAGCGACAGAGAGCACAACACAGGAACAGGCCCTTTGGCCCACGATGTCTGTGCTGAATCAGGTAATCATGTCCACATGTGATCCATATCCTTCCATCCCTGCATATTCATGTTTCTGTAAAAGCCTCATTATCGTATGTACCTCCATCACCACCAACCCATGTGGGTTCCAGGCACCCACTGCTCTCTGTATAAAATAACGCCCCACACATCTCCTTTAAAATTACCCCTCTCCCCACACCTCATCTTAAAGCTATGCCTTCTAGTCTTTGATATTTCCACCTTGGTCGAAGATTCTGACTGTATTCCCTGTCTACGCCCCTCATAATATTATCAGGCATCCCGTCAACTACTGACAGTCTATGTTTCTTCCATGTCTTCTTGTAGCTAGTAATTCCTAATCCTGGCAGCATTCTGGCAAACCCCTTCTGCGCCCTGTCCAAAGCTTCCACAATCTTCCAGTAATGGGGCTGCCAGATCAACAGACAACGCTCCAAATGTGACCAAACCAAAATGTAATAAGACTACAACATGACATTCTGACTCTTATACCCAATACTCTGACTGATGAATGCAAGCATTACCACTCTATCCATTTCTGTTACCACTTTCCGGGAGGTGTGGACCTGGACCGCAAGACCCCTCAGTACACAAATACTGCTAAGGGTTTAGCTATTAACTGTATTTTCTCCTGACATTCTTGGATGAGAACATTCGCGGCAAGATTAGCAAGTTTGCCAATGATACAAAAGTGGGTAGTTTTGCAGATAGTGAAGATGGTTGTGAAAGATTGCAGCAGGATCTTGATCAATTGGCCATGTGGACTGAGGATTGGTTGATAGAATTTAATGCAGAAAACTCTGAGGTGTTGCATTTTGGGAAGTCTAACATGGACAGGGCCTACACAATGAATGGTCGCGCTCAGGAGAGTTGTAGAGCAGAGGGATCTAGGAGTGCAGGTGCGTAGTTCCCTGAAGGTGGAGTCGCAGGTAGATAAGGTGGTCAAAAAGGCTTTTAGCACATTGGCCTTCATGAGCCAGAGTATTGAGTATAGAAGTTGGGAGGTCATGTTGCAGTTGTATAAGACATTGGCGAGGCCACATTTAGAGTATTGTGTTCATTTCTGGGCATCATGTTATAGGAAAGATGTCAAGATGGAAAGAACCCAGAGAAGATTTACGAGGATGTTGCCAAGACTCGAGGGTCTGAGCTATAGGGAGAGGTTGAGTTGGCTGGGACTCTATTCCTTGGAGCGTAGGAGGATGAGGGGTGATCTTATAAAGATGTATAAGATAATGAGACTAATAGATTGGGTAGATGCACAGTCACTTGCCCAGACTAGGTGAATTGAGAACCAGAGAACATAGGTTTAAGGTGAAGGGGGAAAGATTTAATAGGAAACTGAGTGGTCCCACAGAGGGTGGGTGATGTATGGAAGAGGAGGTAGTTGAGGCTGGGCCAATCCCAATATTTAAGAAGCAGTTAGACAGGTACATGGATGGACACAAAATGGTGGAATAACAGCGCGACAGGCAGCATCTCTGGAGAGATTCCTTCCCTACAGAGATGCTGCCTGACTCGCTGAGTCACTCCAGAATTTTGCGTCTGCCATCGATTTAAACCAGCATCTGCAGTTCTTTCCTATACATGGATAGGACAGGTTTGGAGCGCAATGGACCAAATACTGGTAGGTGGGATGAATGTAGCTGGGACATGTTGGGGCGAAGGGCCTGATTCCACACTGTATCACTCTATGACTCAATTCCACCTACCAAAGTACGACACCTCACACTTGCTTTGGACGTCGGCCATTTTTCTGCCCATTTCGGTAGCTAACCTATTGCTCGTTTCATCTGCCCCCTAACTGAGAGAGATGGAGGGGGGAGATGAAACGAGCAATAGGAAGAAAGAAAGTGAGGGAGAGAGAGGGAAGGAGATTGGGCAGCAGAGAGAGATAGAGGGAGAAAGAGTGCAGGGAGGTAGAGGTGGTGGGAGATGGAGAGGTGGAGGGATCGGTTCGTGGAGGGAGGGAGAGAGCTGGAGGGAGGGAGAGGGGGAGGGAGGGAGAGAGCTGGAGGGAGGGAGAGGGGGAGGGATGGAGAGAGCTGGAGGGAGGGAGAGGGGGAGGGATGGAGAGAGCTGGAGGGAGGGAGAGGGGGAGGGAGGGAGTGGTTGCGGGAGAGGGAGGGAGAGGTGGATGGAGCGAGGGGGGAGGGAGGGCTGTGGGGAGGTCTGTGGGTGTGGGCCTGTATCTGAGACAGTGCTTACCTCTGAGCCTGTGCTCCCAGCTGTCCAGGGCCGGCAAGGTGAGACAGGACATGGCCCAGCTCTACTGGCAGGTGACGGAGCGGGGCCGCTCCATTGTGGAGCACCTCTTCCAGCTGCCGGGCCGCCTGCACATCTCGTTCTCCCACCTGTCGTGCCGCTCCGCGCCTACAGGTGAGTGGGGGCAGGGGTGTGCTGCTTACGTGTGCCCAGCGGTCCGAGACCATGCTCACATTGCTCCGGGACCGGGTTCCATGCTCCCCTCCCCCCACTTCCCCACGCTCTCATCGTCCCTGAAACCAGACCCTACACCCCTGCCCCCTTCTCCGCCGCGCTGCCATCGTCCCGGGTCATCACCCCGAACACTTCCCTCTCAGTGCCTGGCACCTGATCCCATGGTACACCCTGCATCTCCTTGTGCGCTCCCCCTCCACGCTCCCTCCCCCCTGCTCCCTCCCGCTGTGCTCACCTCTCGTGCTCCCCTCCCACTTTGTGCTCTCCTACCCCTCCCCTTGTACTCCCCTACACCCCCTGTGCCCCCTCCCCACTGTGCTCCCCCACCCCCCCTTGTACTCCCGACCCCCCTGCGCTCCCCACTCTCCCCTGTGCTCCCCCACCCCCCTGTGCTCCCCACCCCCTCCTGTGCTCCCCATCCCCTTGTGCTCCCCCACCCCTTCGTGCTCCCCACTCCCCCCTCGTGCTCTCCCACCCCCTCGTGCTCCCCACCCCCTCCTGTGCTCCCCACTCCCCTCCTGTGCTCCCCACTCCCCCCTCGTGCTCCCCCACCCCCTCGTGCTCCCCCACCCCCTCGTGCTCCCCCACCCCCTCGTGCTCCCCCACCCCCTCGTGCTCCCCCACCCCCTCGTGCTCCCCACTCCCTCCTGTGCTCCCCACTCACTCCTGTGCTCCCCACTCCCCCCTGTGCTCCCCTACCCCCTCCTGTGCTCTCCCACCCCCTTGTGCTCTCCCACCCCCTTGTGCTCCCCCACCACCCTGTGCTCCCCCACCCCCCTGTGCTCCCCCACCCCCCTGTGCTCCCCCACCCCCCTGTGCTCCCCCACCCCCCTGTGCTCCCCCACCCCCTCGTGCTTCTCCACCCCCTGTGCTCCCCCACCATCCCAGTGCTTCCCCACCATCCCAGTGCTTCCCCACCATCCCAGTGCTCCCCCACCATGGGTATTGATATGGATAGAGAACTGGTTGGCAGACAGGAAGCAAAGAGCAGGAATTAATGGGACCTTTTCAGAATGGCATGCAGTGGCTATTGGGGTGCTGCAAGGCTCTGTGCTGTGATCCCTGTTATTTACAACATATATTAACGATCTAGATGAAGTAATTAAGTGTAACATTTCCAAGTTTGCGGATGGCACAAAGCTGGGTGGCAGTGTGAGCTGCGAGGAGGATGCTATGAGGCTTCAGTGTGACTTGGATAGGTTGGGTGAGTGGGCAGATGCATGGCAGATGCAGTATAATGTGGATAAATGTGAGGTTATCCATTTAGGTGGCAAGAACAAGAAGGCAGATTATTATCTGAATGGTGTCTGATTGGGAATAGGTGAGGTGCAACAAGACTTGGGTGTCGTAGCCCAGTCACTGAAAGTAAGCATGCAGGTACAGCAGGCAGTGAAGAAAACAAATTACATGTTGGCCTTCATAGCGGGAGGATTTGAGTGTACAGTAGAAGCAAGGAGATCCTACTGCAGTTGTTCAGGGCCTTAGTGAGACCACACCTGGAGTATTGTGTGCAGTTTTGGTCTCCTATTTTGAGGAAGGACATGCTTGCTATTGAGGGCGTTGAGCGTAGGTTCACCAGGTTAGTTCCCAGAATGGTGGGACTGACATATGATGAAAGAATGGGTCAACTGGGCTTGTATTCACTGGAATTTAGGATGAGAGGGGATCTGAGTGAAACATATAAAATTCTTGAGGGATGGGACAGGCGAGATGCAGGAAAGATGTTCCCCATGTTGGGGGAGTCCAGAACCTGGGGTCACGGTTGAAGAATAAAGGGTGGGCCATTTGAGTTTGTGATGAAGAAAAATGTCTTCACCCAGAGAGTTGTAAATCTGTGGAATTCTCTGCCACAGAAGGCAGTGGAGCCCAATTCACTGGATGATTAAAGGAATCAAGGGAGATGGGGAAAAAGCGGGGATAGGGTACTGATCAGCCATGATCATAATGAATGGTGATGCTGGTTTGAAGGGCCGAATGGCCTACTCCTGCACCTATTTTCTATGTTTCATACCCTGCGTTCCCCCACTCCCCCCTGTGCTCCTCCCCCCCCCCTGTGCTCCCACACCCCCCTTGTGCTCCCCCATCCCCACCCATTCCCCTCCTCATGCTCCCCCACCCACTCCCTTTGCTCCCCTCCCCTTGTGCTCCTCCATTCCCCTCCCCGTGCTCCCCTCACTACCCCCCTCCCCCTGCGTTACTCCCGCGCCCTGGTGCAAGATGTCCCTTTCTCTGGTCCCCATGCCCAGGTAACGAGGCCACGTCCACATCCTGGGGCTGTCTGGAGGAGCCTGAGGGCAGAGAGTGCAGCCGACAAGGGTCTACCGGTGGAGCCCGCAACTTCAGGTAAAGGCCCCAGCTACACGATCCCCCAATCCAGACCCATAGATAGAAACATGGAAACAGAAAATATGTTCACTTTCTCCACAGTTTAATCCCGACAAGTGCGAGGCATTGCGTTTTGGAACGTTTAACCAGAGCAGGACATGTACAGAAAGTGGCCGAGCTCTGGGGAGTGTGTGGTCCCAGGGGTCCGGTGCATGGTTCTCTGCATGTGGAGGCAGGGTGGTGAAGGTGACACTTGCCTTCATCAGATAGGGCAGTAAGAATCCCAAGGCTTTTCGTACCTACATTTAAAACAAAGGTAACCAGGTAGGTCGGACCATTCAAAGATCAAGGGCAAAGGAGGGAATTTGTGCTTGGAGTCAGAGGATGTAGAAGATGTATTAAACCAGTATTTTGCATTTGCCTTCACTAAGCAGAAGGACAACGAGGGCTGTGGCATCTATGTGAAGAATACCTCTATGTAAGAGCAGTGTGAGATCAAGAAGAAGCAGGTGTTGGGCCTCAAGGAGCATTGAGGGTAAATGCTCTAACATTATGGGACCTATCCCAGCTTATTAATAAAGGCAAGGAAGGAGATTGCAGGAGCCTTGATGAAGATCATAGTGTCTTTAGCCACAGGCTAGGTCTCATGGGACTGGAGAGTAGCTAACCATATTCCTTTGTTGAAGATGGGAAGTAGAGAGAATCTACGAAGTTATAGGCTGGTGGTAGGAAAGTTGTTGGTGAGGATTCTTCGGGATAGGGTTTACTCCCATTTGGGAGAAAAAGGGTTAATTAGAGAGAGTCAGCATGACCTTGTATGTAGCAGGTCATCCCCCAGTAACAATAGACAATAGGTGCAGGAGTAGGCCATTCGGCCCTTCGAGCCAGCACTGCCATTCAATGTGATCATGGCTGATCATTCACAATCAGTACCCCATTCCTGTCTTCTCATACCCCCTGACTCCACTATCTTTAAGAGCTCTACCTAGCTCTCTCTTGAAAGCATTCAGAGAATTGGCCTCCACTGCCTTCTGAGGCAGAGAATTCCACAGATTTACAACTCTGACTGAAAAGGTTTTTCCTCATTTCCGTCTGAAATGGCCTACCCCTTATTCTTAAACTATTCTGGACTCCCCCAACATTGGGAACATGTTTCCTGCCTCTAACGTGTCCAATCCTTTAATAATCTTATATGTTTCAATAAGATCCCCTCTCATCCTTCTAAATCCCAGCGTATACAAGCCTAGTCGTTCCAGTCTTTCAATATACGACAGTCCCGCCATTCCTGGAATTAACCTAGTGAACCTACGCTGCATGCCCTCAATAGCAAGGATGTCCTTCCTCAAATTTGGATACCAAAACTGCACACAGTACTCCAAGTGCGTTCTCACCAGGGCCCTGTACAACTGCCGAAGGACCTCTTTGCTCCTATACTCAACTCCTCTTGTCATAAAGGCCAACATGCCACTAGGTTTCTTCACTGCCTGTTGTACCTGCATGCTAACTTTAAGTGACGGATGAACAAGGACACCCAGATCTCTTTGTACTTCCCCATTTCCTGACTTGACACCATTCAGATAATCTGCCTTCCTGTTCTTACCACCAAAGTGGATAACCTCACATATATCCACATTAAACTGCATCTGCCAAGCATCTGCCCACTCACACAACCTGTCAAAGTCACCCTGCAATCTCATAGCCTCTTCCTCACAGTTCACACTGTCACCCAGCTTTGTGTCATCAGCAAATTTGCTAATGTGATTATAGTGATGAGGTGACGAAGGTGATCAATGGGAGTAGGGCGGTGGATGATGTCTCCTAGAAGGCTGATGCAGAAGATGAGGACCTGAGCACAGTGTTGGAAGACGGGGGTGGAAGAGAATCCCTGACAGCAGTTAGTGTCCAGACTAGCACTTGAAGGCCAAGGATTAATATGGCCGTGTGTCCACCTGTTAGGGCTGACATTGTGCCTGGTCCTGTGGTGTGACTCGGTGAATCCCAACGTGATTTTGGATCCTGTTCCATTCATATAGTGAGCTCCTTGCTGACATCCCAGCCCTCCCCACTCTCTAACAGCCCATCCCAGAGCCCACTCCTCCAGAGATCTGACAACCCCAACCCCTCTCCCCCTCCCCTCAACCTGGATCATTTCCCCACTCCGTCTGACTCACTCACACAGTCCAACTCCATCCCATTCCCTCCTATCCTCATCTACCCCTTCTACCCACTACTCGCTTTTATCCTATCCCCCCTTGCCCACTGCCCCACGCCACCCCACTCCCCTCCCTCCCTCTCCCTCCCTCCCCCTCCCTCCCCCTCCACCTCCCTCACCCTCTCCCTCCCTATCTCCCTCTCCCTCCCCCAACCTCCCCTCCATCCCTCCCCTCCATCCCCCCTTCCCTCCCCCTCTTCCCGCTCTCTTATCTTCCCTCTCTCTTCTATTCCCCCTCTCTTCTCTTCCCCTCTCCTCCCTCTCTCCTCTCTTCCCCTCTCCTCTCTTCCCCTCTCCTCTCTTCCCCTCTCCTCTCTTCCCCTCTCCTCTCTTCCCCTCCCCTCTTCCTCTCTCCTCTCTTCCCCCTTCTCTTCCCCCTTCTCTTCTCTCCCCTTCTCTCCTCTCCCCTTCTCTCCTCTCCCCCTTCTCATCTCTCCCTCTTCCCTTCTCTCCCCTTTTCTCTCCCCCTTCTCTTCTCTCCCCCTTCTCCTCTCTCCCCCTTCTCTTCTCTTTCCCCTTCTATTCTCTTCCCCTTCTCTTCTCTTCCCTTCTCTTCTCTTCTCTCCCTCTCCTCTTTAACCCCCCCCCCCCTGCGCTTCGCCTCTCCTGTCTCTTGTTTCCCCCCACTTCTTGTCTCCCCGCCCCCACTCTCTGATTTCCCTTTTCCTGTGTGTCTGAGCCCTGGTCTGATCTCCCTTTCTCCTCTAGTCTACACCTCTACCTCAACGATGAGTTTGAAGGAGGCAAGTTCCACTTCATGGATCTCAACACTCAAGCTGTTACTGTAAGTACGCTCTCTCTCTCTCTCTCCCTCCCCCCCCCCTCGCCCCTCTCTATCCCCCTCTCTCTCCCCCTCTCTCTCCCCCCTCTCTCCCCCTCTCTCTCCCTCCCCTCTCCCTCCCCCCTCTCCCTCCCCCCCTCTCCCCCCCCCTCTCCCTCCCCACTCTCCCTCCCCACTCTCCCTCCCCCCTCTCCCTCCCCCCCTCTCCCACTCCCCTCTCTACACCCCTCCCTCTCCCCTCCTCTCTCCCCACCTCTCTCTCCCCACCTCTCTCTCCCCACCTCTCTCTCCCCACCTCTCTCTTCCCACCTCTCTCTCCCCCCCTCTCTTCCCTCCCTCTCCCCGCCTCTGTCTCCATGTCTCTGTCTGCTGTGAGGCATGGGTAATGGGAATTTGCTTTGGTCTTCCTCCATCTGGGTGGACCTAATTTGCCAAGACTGTGGTGCTGCCTGCATCCCGCGAGGATTCTCAGTGACTGTGCACCCAGATGAACCTCACCAGATGTTTGTTGAGCTAAGCTGAGCCCGGCACTTCCTTTAGAGGAGCGATTCTGGGACTGGATGGGTGTAATGTGCAGCTCCTCAGAGCCTGGCAGTCGAGGTGAGTTTATTAACATCTGCATGTATGGTGAGAAATGTATTTCTCATCATCCCTGGTCAGCTCACCGGATCCGAGGCTCAGATGGACTCTCATGGAGAGGGGATCAATGGTCCTCGATACAAACATGTACTCTAGGGTGCTCCTCCACAAAATGTGGCCCAAGTCCAAATAATTGCATGAGTCCCAAAAAAGATAGTCATGATAAACTTTGTCAAATGCTTTCTGCTGATTGTGGGAGAGAAAGGCAATGGACTAATCAGGTCTCTGGAACATGTGGTCCAGGTCCCAGACCAGATGGATATTGGCCTGGTTGACCAGCCTAAGCCCGTGTCGGAGCGGTCCGAGTGTCAGTGGTTATGGGGAGAAAATAGGAGAATGGGGTTAGGAGAGAGAGATAGATCAGCCATGATTGAATGGTGGAGTAAACTTGATGGGCCAAATGGCCCAATTCTGCACCTATCACCTATGACCTTACAACCACTTGGGACAACATGGATACCACATGATTTGCCATTGCCCATACAAAGGCCTATACTGTGTGCTGAGGAGAGAGACTGGGCGCTGGTTCATTAATAAGCAGAGAGCACCTTTTTGGGGCAGCAGTACTACAACTGCCCTGTGTATGACAGGGGAAACACCCTTCCCCCGTCACCAGACGTTGGCTCTGAGGAACTCCACCATCAGCTCATCCAGCCTCAGTGAATTGCCCCTGCTCAGCCGGTGGAGGCCACTGATCTGTTTCTCTGATATTGGGAGGCATCTAGGTGTTTGACATCTTCTGGGCGGACTGTTGCTATGTCTTCCCACAAGTCTGACATCAGTGGTGGGGAAGATGCTGGAGTCAATTATAAAAGACGAAATTGCGGAGCATTTGGATAGTAGTAACAGGATTGTTCCGAGTCAGCATGGATTTACGAAGGGGAAATCATGCTTGACTAATCTTCTGGAATTCTTTGAAGATGTAACTAGGAAAATTGACAGGGGAGAGCCGGTGGTGTACCTCGACTTTCGGAAAGCCTTTGACAAGGTTCCACATAGGAGATTAGTGGGCAAAATTAGAGCACATGGTATTGGAGGTAGGGTACTGACATGGATAGAAAATTGATTGACAGACAGAAAGCAAAGAGTGGGGATAAATGGGTCCCTTTCAGAATGGCAGGCAGTAACTAGTGGGGTACCGCACGGCTCGGTGCTGGGACCGCAGCTATTTACAATATACATTAATGACTTGGATGAAGGGATTAAAAGTACCATTAGCAAATTTGCAGATGATACAAAGCTGGGTAGTAGTGTGAACTGTGAGGAAGATGCTATGAGGTTGCAGGGTGACTTGGACAGGTTGTGTGAGTGGGCGGATGCATGGCAGATGCAGTTTAATGTGGATAAGTGTGAGGTTATCCACTGTGGTGGTAAGAAGAGGAAGGCAGAGTATTATCTGAATGGTGTCAAGTTAAGAACAGGGGATGTACAACGATGCAGTTTAATGTGGATAAGTGTGAGGTTATCCACTGTGGTGGTAAGAAGAGGAAGGCAGATTATTATCTGAATGGTGTCAAGTTAGGGAAAGGGGACGTACAACGTGATCTGGGTGTCCTAGTGCATCAGTCACTGAAAAGAAGCATGCAGGTACAGCAGGCAGTGAAGAAAGCCAATGGAATGTTGGCCTTCATAACAAGAGGAGTTGAGTATAGGAGCAAAGAGGTCCTTCTGCAGTTGTACAGGGCCCTAGTGAGACCGCACCTGGAGTACTGTGTGCAGTTTTGGTCTCCAAATTTGAGGAAGGATATTCTTGCTATTGAGGGCGTGCAGCGTAGGTTTACTAGGTTAATTCCCGGAATGGCGGGACTATCATATGTTGAAAGACTGGAGCGACTAGGCTTGGAAACACTGGAATTTAGAAGGATGGGAGGAGATCTTATCGAAACGTATAAGATTAATAAGGGGTTGGACACGTTAGAGGCAGGAAACATGTTCCCAATGTTGGGGGAGTCCAGAACAAGGGGCCACAGTTTAAGAATAAGGGGTAGGCGATTTAGAGCTGAGATGAGGAAAAACTTTTTCAGTCAGAGAGTTGTGAATTTGTGGAATTCTCTGCCTCAGAAGGCAGTGGAGGCCAATTCTCTGAATGCATTCAAGAGAGAGCTAGATAGAGCTCTTAAGGATAGCGGAGTCAGGGGGTATGGGGAGAAGGCAGGAACGGGGTACTGATTGAGATTGATTAGCTATGATCACATTGAATGGCGGTGCTGGCTCGAAGGGCCGAATGGCCTCCTCCAGCACCTATTGTCTATTGTCTACAAGACCCTTCACACAACCTCACTGGACAATTCCAACACAAAGAGTCGGGTTGACGCATTCTCCCAATCTGTGAGAAAGGTGCTGCGATCGGCAAGCAGCTCCAGAAGCTGTCTGCGGACGTGAAGAAGGGTGAAACACGATCCAAATCATCCAGCACCTGGACCCGCCACTCATGGACGCACCTCAGGACCACTCAACCCACAAGTCCCTCAGCGCTTCCTTCTTTTGGTACAATCGCCACTGGAATGGGTCCCCAGAGGTTCATCCCTGGCTAGGTTCTATGTCAAGTAAATATCTCAATCCACCCGATAATGGAATCCTGTCCTTGGTCGACCCTCATGCATGTTCCTGACCAAAGAGACAGGTGTGAGTCTTTTCCATATCCCACTGTAGCCTTAGGGAAGGGAACCTCCCCGGTTACCATCTCCACTCCAACCACAACCGTCGGAATGAATCCTGGTACCAGCCACCGTCCAACAGTTCAAAGGTCTGTTTATTGTCATGTGTACCACTTAAGGTACAGTGAAACTCGAATTACAATACAACCATATCAAAAAAAGCAACAAGACGCACAACTACATAAGAGTTAACATAAACATCCACCACAGTTGATTCCCCACATTTCTCACTGTGATGGAAGGCGATAAAGTCTAACTTCATCCTCTTATTCTCCCGCGGTCGGGGCAGTCGAGCCATCCGCAGCCGGCTGTTGAAGCTCCTGCGTTTGGAGCTCCCGAAGTCAGTCTCTAACCAGGGACCGTGAGCTCCGCGATGTTAAAGTCGACAGGCTCACGCGGTTGGAGCTCCCGAAGTCCGTCTCCAGCAGAGGTTGCCTTCTAAAAACCAACAACGAAGAAAGGGATGAGATAGACTGTGGGCTAGGCAGCCATTGTGGGCATCACCTGCTGTTGCAGTGCCAGTATGTGGATCTCACCCGTGTGCACAATGCCCATTAACAAGTGTTGTCGAGCACGGCGCCGGCACATTGGTAGCTGCCAGGACGCAGAAAATATACGCTTGTGAAATGTAGTCAATTAGTGCAGCAGCCACCTCATGAAGGCACAAGAGATGGATGGGGGGGGGGGGGGCGCAGGTTTGTTTCTCCAATAACGGGAGCATCTAGGTGTTCGGCACCTACGTCTGGGTCTTTCATCAAATCGTTCCCCTCTCACCTTCAATATGTTCCCTTTCAGGAGTGACCCGACATTGATAATCTGTACTTTTATCAACCAATATAACTTTATTTATTTTATTTTAGAGATATAACATGGAATATGCCCTTCGGCCCACTGAAACCAGGCTTGGTTCATCCATCCTTCACCCGTTCATACTAATTCTATGTTATTCCACTTTCATATTTGCTGCATACTACAGGCATTTCTTTTACAGAGGTCGATTAACCTATAAAACCGTAACACTTTGAGTTGAGGGGCAAAATTCACGCAGTTACGAGGAGAATGTGCAAGCCCGGGTCTCTGGCGCTGAGGCAGCAGCCATTGTGATGCCCAATAAGTGACATCGGTACCTCGACTGAGCATGCGCTGGTCATAGGTCACAGGGGCTAAACATTCTCGCCGGCTGATCTGCTGCATGTATACAGATCTGCATTTCATCCATATTTTTCAGTTTTGCTTCGTAGAGGTATGAAAATACTGCTTTAAAAAATATTAATTGGGTGTAATTAAGATGAATTTGTGCAAGAATACGATGATTTTATAGGTTTTATTGCTTTATGCTTCGGTGAGTGAGTGAGATCGTTACAATTTTCTTTTGCATTGTAACTTTATTTTACATTGCCATGGAGCTGCTCCACAAGCATATGTCGCACTTCCCAAACCATGAGTTATTCTTCGTTTGCCAGATTTTCGGCGATGCGAAAGAAAAACAAACGTTTGAGTGAATGAATTGCTGCTTTGTGTGGACAGATCCGAAGTACCTGTTCAACTCTTCCGCCATTTCCTTGTTACCCATAATAATTTCACCCGTTTCTGCCTTCAAGGAACCCACATGTGTCTTACTAATCTTTGTCTCTTAACATACCTAAAGAAGCTTTTACTGTCCTTTATATTCTTGGCCAGCTTCGCTTCGTACCTCATCTGTTCAGCCCGTGTTGCCTTTTTTGTTACCTTCTGTTGTCCTTTTAAAGTTGCCCCATCCTCTGGCTTCCCGCTTACACATCTTTTCTTTTAGTTTTATTCCATCCCTAACTTCCCTTGTCAGCCACAGTTGCCTCTTACTCCCCTTAGAATCTTTCTTCCTCTTTGGAATATGATCCTGCATCTTCTGGATTATGCCCAGAAATTCCTGCCATTGCTGTTCCACCATCATTCCTGCTAGGATCCTTTTCCATTTGACCTTGGCCAGCGCCTCTCTCATGCCTTCATAGTCCCCTTTGTTCAACTGCAACACTGACATTCCTGGTTTAACCTTCTCCCTCTCAAATCGCAGATTAAAACTAATCATATTATGGTCACTACCTCCAAGCACCAATGTCACCCCTCGCAAGGGACTGAATTCCATCCTTCACCAACAGAGCTACCCCACCTCCTCTGCCCACCTGCCTGTCCTTTCTATAGGGTGTTTCACCCTGAATATTCAGTTCCCAGTCCTGATCCTTCTGCAGCCACGTCTCTGTAATCCCCACAATGTCAAACCTACCAATCTCTATCTGAGCCTCAAGCTCGTCCACTTTACTTCTTATAATTCGCACATTCATATTTAGTACATTTAATCCTTTGCTTATCTCAGCTTCCACATCGATTCCTATTACACTTGGCAATTCTCTCCAATTGCTTTGTGAGCTTTCTGTCCCGTTAATTCTGGGGTGTTTCTTAATTATTCCTATACTCTCTTTCCCTTTAACTCCATCATTTACTATCCCATTTGAAACATTATTTAGTTTACCCCCCCCCCCCCCCCCCCCGTGTAGCAGTGGCAAACCTGCCTGCCAGAGTGCTGGTCCCATGCCTATTGAGGTGCAACACATCCCTTTTGAACAACCTACCCTTACCCCAAAACAGATCCCAGTTGTCTAAGAATCTAAATCCCTGCCCCCTGCACCAGCTCCTCGGCAACACATTCAGGTCCCATATTTCCCTGTTCCTGCCCTCGCGAACACGAGGAACTGGAAGCAAACTAGAGATAACCACCCTGGAGGTCCTGCTTTCCAGCCTTCCGAGCTCTCTAAAGTCATGCTGCAGAATATCTTTCCACTTCTTCCCATCGGCTTTTGTGCCAACATGCACTACCACTTCCGGCTGCTCACCTTCACCCTTGAGGATGCTCTGCATTCGGTCCGTGATATCCTGGATCCTGGCACCAGGGAGGGAACGCACCATCCTTGAATCCCACCTGTCCAAGTGCGACATATTCCCGCTTTAGGAGCAGCTCTGGTACAAGTTACAATGCAAACGAAAATCGCCGCGATCTCGCTCACTCAACGAAGAATAAAGCAATAAAACCTGCAAAATCATCGTAGTCTTGCACAAATTAACCATAAATACACCTAATTGATATTTTCTAAAGCAGTATTTTCTTTCCTCTGAAGCAAAACTGGAAAATACGGATGAAACGCAGGGCTGTATAGACCCTGCAGATCTGCCGGCGAGACCCACGACCGGCGCCGGCTCAGTCGAGATACCGAACTCGCGCTTTAGACCAATACCATTGTTGCTGTAAATCAACACAAAACCTGCAGTTAATGGAGCACTAGAGTGAAGGAACGGTTCAAACGAGCTGATAAGCAGTGTACTCCACATAAGTACGAAGTATATCTGTCGATTTAGTTGCTTCCAAATAGATCCACCCGAGTCCACTCAAACTTCACAGAAATCCAAGGCACTGTTCAAACTGTCTTTACCCATCTGAGCTGGGTGGGGCAATCTGGATGGGAGGGAGATGATCGATGTAAATGACCAAACAACGGGACTGTGCACAGGGAACTTCACTCTGTATCAGAGCCCGGGAGTGTGTGATGGGACAGTAGAGAAGCTTCACTCTGTGTCAGAGCGCGGCTGTGTGTGATGGGACTGTGCGGAACCTTCACTGACTGATCCCGGGAGTGTGTGATGGGACTGTGCAGAAGCTTCACTGTGTTCGAGAGCCCGGGAGTGAGTGATGGGACGGTATTGAATCTTCCCTCTGTGTCAGAGCGCGGCGGTGTGTATGATGGGACTGTGCGGAAGCCTCACTGTGTTCGAGAGCCCGGGAGTGAGTGATGGGACTGTATTGAACCTTCCCTCTGTGTCGGAGCCCGGGAGTGTGTGCTGGGACTATGCGGGGCCGGATTAACATAGTAGGAAAAGTAGCATTTGCTACGGGCCCCGCACTTTCGAGGGCCCCGCGCTAAATGCTTGAAATCGGCATCACACGGAGGGGCCTGTGTTGCGCCGCTCCCCAATCGCCGCGGGTTGAATGTGTTGGCGTGGTTGCGCGGACCATTGGGCCTGGTCCATGTGTACGGTGGCGCTGGAGACATCAAGGGCAGCTCTCTCGGTCTTAGTGGCGTCGGCTGCACACCATGTGGGGCGGCTCGGCCCCTATTCTTCCTGGTGGCCCTCGC
This sequence comes from Rhinoraja longicauda, assembly GCF_053455715.1. Lineage (NCBI taxonomy): Eukaryota > Metazoa > Chordata > Chondrichthyes > Rajiformes > Arhynchobatidae > Rhinoraja > Rhinoraja longicauda. The sequence continues at coordinate 437,736 of NC_135988.1, read as the reverse complement.
TTGCGAGCCGGGCTCGCCCGTTTCGACCCTGGGCTCCACCGGTATTGTGTGCAGGTTTGCCGGGGACGCTGCCTTAGTCTAGGTTCTGGGGAGGGGAAAGGACTCGGGGGGCGCGGCGGCTTCCCGCCCACCCAACCAACCAACCAAACATGCCCTCCAGGACAGTAGAGTCGGGCTCGTTTTGCCGGCTGTCGCGGGGAATTGAGCCGGACTGTCAATGGGGAACCTGCGATTGGTGTCGGGAATGGCTCTGATTCTGACTGTTTTTCTGTGGATTGGACGGGTTCCCGCGGGTTTGGGCAGTTTGAGTGGATTGTGGGCCCTGCGGGACCTGGAGGCGTCCAGGTTTAGTGTTGCTCCCTCAGAGGGAGCGGCATTGAGTCGGTGCTTCGGGCCCAGCAGCGGGTTGCAGTCCACTTGGATTGTGTGAACCTGCGGGAATTCGCCCAATCCACGGGGAGCGATCAAGGACTGGGTCATTGGTGCTGGTCGCGGGTTCCCCAGTGACAGTCCGGTTTGGTTCCTTGCGGCAGCCGGTGGACCGAGCCGGACTCCGCTGGCTTGGAGGGCATGTTTGGTTGGTTGGTTGGGTGGGCGGGATGTCACCGTTTTTTTTTATTCCTTTCCTCTCCCCAGAGCTTGCAGGGTGGGGCAGCGTCCTTGGTAAACCTGCACACAATGCCGGTGGGGTTTGTGGTTGGGGCGGGCAGGCCCGGCGCACGGGAGAGGGAGGTGCCGGCCAACGGGAGGAACTGGAGGGCGGGCTGCCCCGATGGGAACATGGTGTGCAGCCGGCGTTGTTGACACTGGGAGAGCTTCCCTTGGTGTCTCCTGTGCCATTGTATGTATGGAGCAGGCGCTGGCCCCACTCGCTCGCATTGGCTGCCCAATGCAGGGGTGGGATGTGTTTCCTGCCCCAGCTCTGCTGAAATCCCCGCGGCACTTCTGTTCAATTTGGCACCGAGTTGGCCCAAGCCTGTGCATTTGAACCCTGGATTTTGGGACCTCGCTGATTGAGGCTGCATTTTGTTGCGATTTCTGGGAGCCCCTAACGAAGGTTGCGTCGCCATTGGGCGGCCGCCGTTGGTTGAGCGGGGTCTCGTCACCTTGTCCTGTATTTAAGGCCCCTTTATAACATGTGCTGCACTAGCTTAACCCGGGTCTGGGGCAGTGCGGAAGCGTCATTGTGATTGAGCCCGGGAGTGTGTGATGGGACAGTGCGGAGGAAGCTTCCCCTGACAGTGGTACGTGGGTCGGGTTGATCCCTCACTCTTGTTTATCCTCTCAGGTGGAAGTTAGTCCCAGGTGCGGACGACTGCTGACCTTCAGGTGGGGTGTCGGGACGTCCCATGGTGTTGGGGATGTGAAGGGGGGTCAGCGTTGTGCTCTCGTCCTGTGGTACACCCTCGACCCCAAGCACAACGAGAAGGTGAGCGACCCAGCTACCCTTCACTCGGCCCCACCATTTGAACATTCCCGTCACCCTGACCGTGCGCGCTGCCCCCCCCCCTCCTCCCCACTGCCTTCTCTGCCACCACGGCCCCAATGTCAGCACCTCCCAGGACCGCTCAGTCCATGCTCTGCTCACTGTCTGCCCGTCCTCGCCCCAACCGTCTGCCCCTACTCTCCTCCTACCGTCTGTCCACAGGCATCCTGCCCTCGCCGTCTGTCCTTCCCCGCTACCAGTTTGCCTCTCTCCCCGTTAGCCTGCCCTCACCCGTTCTCCCGTCCTATCCCCCATCTGCCCCTTCCGCTGCCACAGGTTGCCTCTCTCCCCGTTATTTTGCCCCACCTTCTACCCTTCTACCGTCTCATTGTCTATCCCTCTCCCCTTCTCCAAGGTCTGCCCCTACTGCCGTACTTAGTGTTCGCCACCCGAATCCCCGCAGGCAGCTCCCCGTCACAAAGCGCCCAACGTCTGCACCCCGCACGCCGACCCCCCACCCCCTTCTGCTCACCTGTTTCCCCGTGCGCTCTCCCCCGTTGTTGGGACTTGTGCTCATGGGGCCTCCCTGTGCGCTCTCTCCCCGTGGGATCTCTGTGCGCTCTCTCCCCCGTGGGATCTCCCTGGGCGCTCTCTCCCCCGTGGGATCTCCCTGGGCGCTCTCTCCCCCGTGGGATCTCCCTGTGCGCTCTCTCCCCCGTGGGATCTCCCTGTGCGCTCTCTCCCTGTACGCTCTCTCCCTGTGCGCTCTCTCTCTGTGCGCTCTCTCCCTGTGCACTCTCTCCCCGTGGGATCTCCCTGTGCGCTCTCTCCACGTCGGATCGCTCCATGTTTAGTGGGACCTCCTTGTGGTCACCCGCGACGCAGTGAGATCTGCCTGTGCTCACGGTCCACCCCCCCCCCTCCCCAGGGCCGCTCTCAGATCGACGCCCTGACCCAGGAACTGTTCCCGGATCACAGGCCGGTCGACCGTAGCCGCGGGCCGGACGATGGGCCCCGGCGCCCTGTGGAGGAGGAGCAGCCGGCCGGTGGCAGACGGCAGACACAGCGGGAGCGGAGGAGGGCGGAGCCGGTAGTGGCGGGGCGCCCTGGGAGGGATGAGCTTTGATCGGGAGGCGGGGGAAGAGCGGGAAGGAATGGCCACCGTGCTATCTCCTAGGCTGATGGAGCCTCACTGCCAGCAGTGGGGAGGTTAATGCAGGAGAAATCGCCCGGATGTGAATGGTCGTGTTCCCGAGGAAGGGAGATATAAGGGGAGAGAAGGGGTGGGGGGGGGGGGGGGGGGGGCCGGGGGGGAGGAGCGAGCGAGAGGGAAAGGGAGGGAGGGGAGAAAAGAGGTGGATGGGAGAGAGGGAGTCGCCGAACTGTACCGCATGGGAATGGGCTACTTAGCCCACCGTGGTCATGCTGCCCAAGTTGGCATGTTGCGCCCGTCCCCTTTGTCCCATAAACCTCTGAACCCATCCTAAAAAAGGCTCGGAGTATTTTACATGTCGTTGTTGTATCCGCTTCTATTTCTTCCTCTGGCAGCTCATTCCAGATACAGACTACCCTCTGAGGTTAAAAGTTACCACCGAGGTCCCTGATAAATGCACCCTCCCTCCTCAACAAGCCCATTGCCCCTAGTTTTTGAATTCTCTCAACTGGAATACAGACTCTGAGCATTCACTTTATGCACGTCACACTTGATTTTATGCACCCAGCCTCCTGCGCTCTGAAGTAAATGGCTGCAGTCTATCCAACCACTCCCAACAAGTCAAGCCTACAAACCCTGGTAACATCCTGGTCAATCCATTTTGCAACCTTTCCAATAAATGCTACGCTTCCTGTAACTGGGTGATCAGTTGTCATACAGTTCTCCAAGTGTAGTCTGGCCACCGACCTGTTCTGGTGCATCATGAGTCAAGTCATGTCAATTTTATTTGTATAGCACATTTACAAACAACCTCACGTTGACCAAAGTGCTGTACATCAGTGCAGGTGCTAAAACAGAACGTACAATGGCACACAAACCTAACAACACATACATAAACATTTTACAGCGCCCCCTCAGAGGGCCTCAAAACGCTAGGGAGTAGAAATAGGTTTTGAGTCTGGACTTAAAGGAGTCGATGGAGGGGGCAGTTCTGATGGGGAGAGGGATGCTGTTCCACAGTCTAGGAGCTGCAACTGCAAAAGCGCGGTCACCCCTGAGCTTAAGCCAAGACCGCGGGATAGTGAGTAGCCCCAAGTCGGCCGACCTGAGCGACCTAGAGATTGAGTGGTGGGTTAGAACATTTTTGATATGGGGGGGGGGGGGGGGGGGGGTGCAAGCCCGTTTAGGGCTTTGTATGTGAATAGGAGGAGCTTGAAATTGATCCCGTACTGGGAGCCAGTGGAGAGAGGCCAGAATCGGGGTGATGTGGTCCCTTTTACGGGTACCCGTCAGGAGTCTCGCTGCGGCGTTTTGGACCAATTGCAGGCGGGACAGGGATGATTGGCTGATCCCAGTGTATAGGGAGTTGCAGTAGTCTAGGCGGGAGTCTAGGCATGGATGATTTTTCGAGCCACTTTCAGGGAACCGCAATGTACTCCCAGATCTCTCTATCCCACAACAAGCAGAGAGCGAGGGAGCGGGGGAAATAGGACAAGCAAAGAGTTCAGGGGCGGGAGAGAGGGAGGGGAACAGAGGAGAGGGAGATAGTCGGGGAGAGAGGCAGGGAAGTTGAGCTCTCCAGAGGACTCCAAGAGGCGGAAGCGCGGCTGTGGTTTGCTCGGTCACGGGGGAGGGGAGATGAAGGCGTTGAAGGAACACATTCCCACCCGCAGCGCTGATCGGCCTCCCTTAAAGATGGGAGTCTGGAGGGAGAGGGGTGGTGAGGGTGGATAGGGGGGGGGGGTATGCGGGGAAAGGCACCCAGACTAACGCTGGTGTTAACCCAGGCCTCAGGCAGGGTGGGGGGGGTCTCTGAAATGTTCAGTGCGGGCGGAAAGAGCAACTCCAGAGATCTATTAAACTCGCATTTTGCTGCCACTGCCTCGATGTTTGGTTTTTAAAGAAGCCGGTTGCACAGAGATCCATATTGTACTCAATGTCAGGTTGAGTGTTGCCGGGTCAGGGATAGGTTTAAGTTCAGTTGTAAATGTCAAATGCAGCGAACTACAGCGTGACGGGATGTTTTCCATGCTATCCAAGCCGATCAGATGTAGCATACATAAATACAATCAATCAAGTACATTAAACAGCTAGATAGAGCTCTAAAAGATAGCGGAGTCAGGGGGTATGGGGAGATGGCAGGAACGGGGTACTGATTGCGAATGATTAGCCATGATCACATTGAATGGCGGTGCTGGCTCGAAGTGCCGAATGGCCTCTTCTTGCACCTATTGTCTATTGCCTATTTTCTCAATAGAGCAAATACGAAGATAGAGAATACAGAATATAGTTCTACAGCATTGTAGTAGCGTATCCGTTTAGATATAGAGCTAAAAGCAGGCCATTCGGGCCACCGAGTCCACGCCGATCATCGGTCACCCGTGCACCTGTTCTATGTTGTGGCAGTTTTGTATTCCACACACTCAATGAAATTTACCGAAGCCAATTAACCTACGTCTTTGGAATATGGGAGGAACCCAGAGCGGGTTCGGAGCGGATAGGGAGAACGTACAAACTCGGCACAGACAGCACCCACAGTCAGGATCGAACCCGGGTCTCTGGCCATATGGGGCAGCAGCTGTCCCGCTGCATCACTGTGCCACATAGTTCCATAGACAAAGTTCAATGTCCTCAAAGGGTAGAGATGAACCGGTCAGTACAGCTATCCGTCTGCATCACCTACAGTGTACCCACATTGTACCCAGTGTAGACGGCGAGCGGTCCCGGGATTGGGATAGCATAGGGATCGGTCTTTACCACCCACAGTGCATCCAACACTCTTGCACCCTCGGCTAAAAGCCCGACCTCTAACTCTCCAGAACACGACTGCCTCTGTGGATTTAGACTCTCTCTGTTCCCCATGTTTCCTTAATCTCTCTCCCTCTCCTTCAGTCATATTCATCTGATCCATCTCTCTCTCTGGCCCCACTTTCTCCCATTCACCAGTTCTTTAGCTCCCCCTTGCTCTTTCTCTCCGTCTCCACACCTCTTCCTTTCAACCACACTCTCGCCCCTGACCCTTTCCTCTCTTTCTCCCCCTCTCCTCTCTGTCATATTGTCTTCACCGTGTTTACCTTTCCCCCCTCTATGCCTCGCGTCTTCTCTGCCCTCTCTGTACACTCTCTCAATTTCTCTCTCCAACATTCTCCTCTCGTACTGGCTCCGCCAGTCAACTCCTCCAATGATAAGGGGTCATCAAGGTGTTCAAACACCCCTCTATCTATAGTCGGTAGCCCCTCCCACAGAACCTGCTGAGCCTCCCTGCTGAAACCATCTGCGGAGAACAGAGTTCCATAAAAGGACTGAACTAACGCACTCATCTCCTCTGGGGCTGTGACCGAGGAGCCATCGTCCTCGATTAGCTCGACGAGCTGTTTGCGGGCTCCTCGCCCTTTCTCCAGAGAGAGAAAGAAAGGCGATGCTCGGTCCAGATCGTGCAGCATCTAGACTCGTGGCCTCACGTAAGCACCTCAGGACCGCTCAAGCTGCAGGTCCCTCAGCGCTTCCTTCCTCTCCTGAAACTCTCCCCACTCACAGGAGTCCTCACCGACCCGGCCCAAGCGAGACTCTGCGTCGAGTAACTACTTCTCGAGTCACTCGACCGCCGCGTCCCGCCTTCTGGTCGCCCCCACGTGTACTCCTGACAAAAAAGACGGATGTAAGCCTTTCCCACATCCCACCACTGCTTAAGGGAAGGGAAGCCCCTCTGCCTCGCTCTCCACTTCACCCAGAACCGCCTGAAAGACTCCTGGAATCGGCGATCCTCCAGCAGCTGGTTATTAAAGTGTCAGTACGCAGACCCAGCCCGTGTGCGCGCTGGGATAAAGTCCACTCGCACCAGGCAGTGGTCCGAACACGGCACCAGCCGCATAGAGGCCGCCGAGACCCGGGAGACAAATGCTCTAGAGATGTACACACGATCGATACAGGAACCACCCCCTCAGACCTCCGCGAAAACGCGTTGGAATCAGGGTGGAGATTCCGCCACGCATCAACCAGCTCACAAGATTCAATCACACCTCTTAACTTCTTCGCCACTGCAGGGGCACACTGAGTACCAGAGCGATCTCGCGCCTCAAGGGTACAATTGAAATCCCCCTCAAGGAAGACGCACTCTCCGCAATCAATAGTGCTCAGCAGAGCAGTCACCTCCTGAAGTAAACGCGCCTGCATCGTGCCGGTGCTGGCGGCGTTCACGTTAATGGAATGTAACGGCACGCCATCCAGGATCACGGCCAGATAGAGCAAACGGCCTGGCACAACTTCCTGCACCTTCACAATCTCTGGCTGGAAAGTTGGAGCCAACAGGAAAGCCACCCCACTTGGATTTGTGCTGAGGTGTCTCATGTAGACCCCCCCCCCCTCCCACTCTAGGACCCAGGCGGGCTAGTCATTAACAGTGTGCGTCTCTTGTAGAAAACTCACTGCATACTTCCCCTCTCTGAGGACTGATAGATGGTGAAATCTACCAAGGTCCCCCATTCCGCCGTTTATGTTTAGGCTAGCTACTGTGAACTTGAAGATACACTGCCGTTTTTCCTCACACGCCTTGTGGGAGTGGAGCCTCTCTCTCTTAGGAGCTTCAAATATTCCCTGAATTGAAGCTTCTCAGGCTCATGAAGACCACTATCTTTACTGTGAAGGATAGCACTAAGGGTCCAGATAGTTCCCCCCAGGTCTGGCCACGGTTTGGCAGCTCTCCGGACTTTGCTCCTACTGTGCTGGTGTTCCTTCAAAAACTCTCGAATCTCCCAGATACTGGCCGCTCGAGACACAGCTCCGGAATCCGGGCATTCTGCCAACCCACCGACACCTGAAGCAACATCTTCCCTCCCAATGCACTCAATGTCATGGTCCGAGTTCGGAAGACGGTGAGTCTTCAGTCAGAGAGTGGTGAAGGTGTGGAATTCTCTGCCTCAGAAGGCAGTGGAGGCCAGTTCGTTGGATGCTTTCAAGAGAGAGCTGGATAGAGCTCTTAAGGATAGCGGAGTGAGGGGGTATGGGGAGAAGGCAGGAACGGGGTACTGATTGAGAGTGATCAGCCATGATCGCATTGAATGGCGGTGCTGGCTCGAAGGGCTGAATGGCCTACTCCTGCACCTATTGTCTATTGTCTATTGTCTATTGACTGCCGCTGGGTGCGAGCTCGCTCTCCTCACTGTGTAAGCTGGCTACATCACGTGCCCTCCCCTCCTCCCCCCTCCCCCCCCCCCCTCCGGTATGAGCCCACCCCCAGGATCACTGTCGCGGGAGAGTCCTGACGCCTCTGACAGCGATGAGCCGGCCAATCAATGGCCAGGCTCCTGCACACTCTCCCCGCCCCCTACAACTGGGCCTGGGGAAGAACAAAAACAGGGTGCCCCCAGGGCCCGCGGTTTGAAGGCACCCCCGGAATCCGACTGAGAGACACGACCCGCAACAGCCCAGCCCCCCCCCCCCCCCACGTACCCAGGGAACCCACTCCCCCAGCAACACCCAGAGAGTCTCTAGCCCCCACCACCAGGGGAGCAACCTCACTGTGGCCCATTGAGTGAGCCGGTGTTTCTGGAGTCCCCACCACCAGGGCAGTAACCTCACTGTGGCCCACTGAAGGAGCCGGTGGGGCCTCCACCACCAGGGGAGCAACCTCACTGTGGCCCACTGAAGGAGCCGGTGGGGCCTCCACCACCAGGGGAGCAACCTCACTGTGGCCCACTGAAGGAGCCGGTGGGGCCTCCACCACCAGGGCAGTAACCTCACTGTGGCCCACTGAAGGAGGCAGTGTTTCTGGAGTCCCCACCACCAGGGGAGCAACCTCACTGTGGCCCATTGAAGGAGCCGGTGGGGCCTCCACCACCAGGGCAGTAACCTCACTGTGGCCCACTGAAGGAGCCGGTGGGGCCTCCACCACCAGGAGAGCAACCTCACTGTGGCCCACTGAAGGAGCCGGTGGGGCCTCCACCACCAGGGCAGTAACCTCACTGTGGCCCACTGAAGGAGCCGGTGGGGCCTCCACCACCAGGGCAGTAACCTCACTGTGGCCCACTGAAGGAGCCGGTGGGGCCTCCACCACCAGGGCAGTAACCTCACTGTGGCCCACTGAAGGAGCCGGTGGGGCCTCCACCACCAGGGGAGCAACCTCACTGTGGCCCACTGAAGGAGCCGGTGTTTCTGGAGTCTCCCCTACTTCCTCAGCCGGTAGGGCTGCACTCCCCTCGGTCACTCTCGTAGCTCTAATGAGGAGCACAGGCTGGGAAACCACCCCTACAGCCTAGACTCCCCCTTCTGTTTCTGCTTGTTCTCCATCCCAGGGGACACATTTCCAGGGCAGCCAACCCCAACAACCGGCGAGATAACACACTCAGAAGGACCCTGGGGCGAAGGGACAACCTCCAGCCCAGAGGACACTAGTCGTGGACCACCATCCTCGATAGGAATGGAGGGTCTCGAGGTAGGCAGCCCCCTGTCTTTAGGCCCAGAGCCGTGCTCTTCCTCAAGCGGCCCACGTCTTCTCTTTGTCCCACTGATGTGCGGTGGTACGGTGACCTCCATAAAGGAGGATTCCTCCACCTCCACACTACCAGCTTCCTCTCTTTCATCCCTTTGTTCGGCCACCGCAGATCCTAACTGAACTTCCCCACCCCCTTCCGAACCTCCTCAGCTCCTTGCTGAGCCCCGCCAGGTGCCGCCTGGACCTCACCGGGCCCAACAGGCACCCTTTGGGTGGGCTCAGGTGTGGGCGTGGGCTCATCCGCTTGCGGGTGACTCACTTTAAGATGTTTCTTCTTCCTCTTGGCCTTCCTCCCCCTCTGCGTCTGCCATCCCTCCCGCTCCCCCTCGCCCTCCCCCTCGCCGTCAAGCTCCGCCCCAGGTACAGGACGTGGGGGACCTGGGGCAGTCCTGCCCTGGGCCACTAAGGTGGAACCGGCAGCCCCGGGTGGGCCAGCAGTGCTTCCCTGGGTTGCTGCGTTGGGATATCTCGCAGCAGCCCGGCCACTGGGACAATCCCTGCGGAAGTGCCCGACCTCTTTGCACGCATGACACCGTGCGTACCCCCAACTCCAATACACGCGATAGGGGATCTCCTCCGCCTCAACAAAGAGGATCCCCTTCGCGCCCGTCCCAATTCCTACTTCCATGAACACCCGCCTCGTAAAACTATAGCTCCCTCTGAGACGGGGGTCGCGCCAGGACTGCATAAGCCTAGTCAGCCTGGACCGCACCTCCCCAATCTTTGCCAGTTGTGGAAGAAGGAGCGCATCCCGGATGAAAATGGGAACGCAGCGCAGGAGAACCGGTCGCACGGTGGACACCCATGGTTCCACCGGTACAAAGGCCCCACCCATTATAAGCCCCTTGACCTCCCAGCAGAGCGAGATGTCTGTCGGGGAACGTTGCCGACTGGCCCACTGCAAACTGCAGGAGTACGTGCTGAGGGACGCACTGAAACTCGGTGCAGCCAACACCAAGGCTCTGTTGGGGAGGAACGCAGTCTAGGGTCCTTCCGCTGCCGGACATGGGGGGAAGCGTGTGGTGCAGACGCTCCTCAAATTAAAGGAAGGGATTCAACGCCAGTGGGCCACATGAGTGGCAAGGGTGGGTGGGTGGGGGGGCAATTTTGAGTAATTGGTGTATTGAATATCTGTATTGAATGTCTGTATAGCCTCCGAAAATGTTGGATGGAGTTTTTAAGGAACATGTATTTAGTTCTTGAATAAAGTATTTTTTGATTTAGAATCTTGGGCTTCTTGTTGTTTAGAAATCTTCCTCCCATATATCTAATATGTATATATCATAAATGTACAGATTCTACTCACCAAATGGCGTCCCCTTGGAAAAGGTAATTTATTCACCTTTGGGAAACCTGCCTGCGAAACAGTGACAAGGAGCAGCTATAATGCAAGATTGGAACAATTAAGAACCGTGAAGGACTAACCTCTGCACTACTGATAAGAAAGCCTGCCTCTCAGCAGAATGTTTAAGCTTTAGCTATTTTAACTGCGTTCTATCTTTGCCATTCTTCCATCATGCTCCCCAGTATGTGAGTTCTGGGGTTAACCAAACTGTAGTGTGCCCATCTTCCTTATAATTCTCAAAATTCCCGACAACATTCATAATATCCACCAGCATTTACTTATGCAGCTATTAGATCCAAGATGCCACGATTAAATGTGGTGTACGGTGGTGTACCTTGGAATTTATGAAGCGCGTCGTGTGTGGGGAAAATACTAATAGATCATTTTCATTTCATTGAAATTAGGTAGAATTTGTACATCATGTGTGTTGACACTCAGTGCTTTCCTTCGAGTCCGAAGATTAAGTTAAAACGTTAAGATCAATTTGTTATACGTAACTACATCTGTCTCGTTATGTTCATATCATACGGTGTAAACCTATAATTCAAATAATAATTTAACGCATTGCCCTAATCTCTTGTCTAAATGGGTTTAACTGTCAATGATCATTGTCTCGAACGGTTTTCCCGCTCTCGCAATCAAGGGTGAGGTACTTCCAGCTAATTAATTGTTTTGTACACAGGCATATTTTAAATGTAGTGCGTTTAATTATCAGAAGCAATATTTGCAGAAATTATAGTTCACAGAATTTACAATTTCAAAGTTAGAATCAACAAAATATTTCAATGGCTGAGTTTATAATCTACCAAGGATTTAATTCACAAGTAACTTCCAAAACATAAATGCAATTCTTAACAATTACCCGAAAAACACTCCAACGAATTTCGGCCGGACAACTCGTCCTTCGAAGTTAGAGACTGAGTAGTTCATTCTGTGTATTTTCTTCGCCATTTCGTTTTTAGTTTCTTAATTTCTCTCTCTGCTATTCTAATTGTAGTTTTAGGTTTACGTTTATTATTATCAAATATGCCGAGCTACGGCATAAGTAGATTTAAAGACCAATAAATGGAGAATCGGGTTTGCATTTTACTTACACATCCGCTTATTGAATGTCAATAGATAGTTGACTCCATTCCTCAGCTCATCTCTGAATTTTCTCTGCGTCAGTCCATAAATACACGTATTAGTGCAGGTGCTGAGCAACTGCAATATAAATCCAGACTGTTGCAGTATATATATCGGGGTGCTGAAATACCTGTCTGTATAGGCATAATTATCCACTTGCCAGTTCATAGAATGTACGACGTTCGGTATCCATAGTATAATAAAATTCGCTGATATAGCGAACAACAAAATCATTGACTTTCTCCGATTCTCCACCTCTTGATCCTTCCGAATGTCACTGCTGTTCCGGAGTGCCCGGCGGACTTTATTTGCCATTATAATGTGTCTGACTGTAAACGTATTAAACAACAGAATTAAACTGATTGGTATTAATGGAGTTATGATACCGTCAGCTAACTCATAGGCTCTCCAAAAAAGTGAAGTAAAGTATTCAGGTTTGGCAATACAGCGGCGTGGATCTACTACAAAATACCACGGAATAGCCTTGGCACAGCTCACAGCGGTCACTATTCCTATCACCAAAGTCGCTGTTCTCTCGATGCAGTATTTGTCTCGCAACTTCTGACAGCAGATGGCGATGTAGCGATCGAAAGTGAAAGCGACCGTGAACCAAACGGAACAATCCATAGTTGCGACCCGGAGGACAAGTGTCACAGTACATATCGGAGTTATGAGCATGAATTTAGCAAACAAATAGATAAAATTAACCTGCTCCAATATAACCGCAACGACTACCACCATCATATCGGATGCTGCCATGGCCACCAGGTAGCGAGTAATGCATTTGGAGAGACCGCATTTTCCACGGGACAACACCACGATCGCAATTAAATTAACTGAAAAAAAGACAAAATATGGCGTTACTTCCCAACGGGACAACTTTGATAACATGACTTAATTCACGCCAGTTCCACGTCCGTGTTTCTAACATAGAAACATAGAAAATATGCGCAGGAGGAGGCCATTAGGCCCTTCGAGTCAACACCGCCATTCATTGTGATCATGGCTGATCATCCACAATCTGTGCTTGTGCCTGCATTCTCCCCATATCCCTTGATCCCACTAACCTTTAGAGCTCTCTTTTAAATTCATCCAGCGAATTGGCCTCCACTGTTTTCTGTGGCAGAGAATATCATAAATTCATAACTCTCTGGGTGAAAACGTTGCTTCTCACCTCAGTTTTAAATGGCCTCCCCTTTATTCTTAGATTGTGGCCCCTGGTTCTGGACTCCCCCAATATTGGGAACATTTTTCCTGCATCTAGCTTGTCCAGTCCTTCTATAATTTTATAGGTCTCTATAAGAGATCCCCTCTCATCCTTCTAAACTGCAGCGAATACAAGCCCAGTCTTTCCAAATCCTCCTCAAATGACACCCTAAGCGGAAGGAAAGCTGGAGATCGTTGTGTTAATAAGCTTTGTGCGTACTCGGCCGGTTCTCTTACGAAGTCAAGAGAGTGTCGGGTAGCTTTGTATCTGCCCTCGACGTGAGGACATCCGATGCGATCCATTTTGTCTTCATGGTGTTGGACATTTCCGAGGAAAAGACGTATGCAGCACAGATGGCGTTCTAATATCTGTTTATTTCAACCAATTAAAACAATTTATCTTCGGTGGGTGAATTATGAAAATATATTATTTAATAATCGCAGATAGTTTAGTTATAACGTATGTTCCCATAACGCAAATTTGATATAACTTGTATTGGCTTGTATTCACTGGAGTTTAGAAGGATGAGAGGGGATGTTATAGAAACATATAAAATTATAAAAGGACTGGACAAGCTAGATGCAGGAAAAATGTTCCCAATGTTGGGCGAGTCCAGAACCAGGGGCCACAGTCTTAGAATAAAGGGGAAGCCATTTAAAACTGAGGTGAGAAAAAAACGTTTTCACCCAGAGAGCTGTGAATTTGTGGAATTCTCTGCCACAGATGGCAGTGGAAGCCAAATCACTGGATGGATTTAAGAGAGAGTTAGATAGAGCTAGAGGGGCTAGTGGAACCAAGGGATAGGGCGGCACGGTAGCGCAGCGGTAGAGTTGCTGCTTTACAGCGAATGCAGCACCGGAGACGCAGGTTCGATCCTGACTACGGGTGCTGCACTGTAAGGAGTTTGTACGTTCTCCCCGTGACCTGCGTGGGGTTTCTCCGAGATCTTCGGTTTCCTCCCACACTCCAAAGACGTACAGGTATGTAGGTTAATTGGCTGGGTAAATGTAAAAATTGTCCCTAGTGGGTGTAGGATAGTGTTAATGTACGGGGATCACTGGGCGGCACGGACTTGGAGGGCCGAAAAGGCCTGTTTCCGGCTGTAGATATATGATATGATATGATATGATATGATATGGGGAGAAGGCAGGCACGGGTTATTGATTGGGGACGATCAGCCATGATCACAATCAATGGCGGTGCTGGCTCGAAGGGCTGAATGGCCTCCTCCTGCACCAATTTTCTATGTTTCTATGTTTCCATGTAACTCCAGCTATTATGTTATCAGGGTATACTGTTCACATTATGATGCCCGAATTAGCCACTTAAATGACGAACTGGAAATTGACAAGCAGAAAGAAAATGCGACATTGAATGGTATTTTAAAAACGCCGCTGCTACTTTATCCGCAGTGGACGTGCCAAATGATCGCCTCTCTTGTTACTTACGTATTATACCCCATTAAGCAATGTAACATTCAGCCTTTAGTATCTTTGGTTTGCAGCAACAACAAAAAACCTAATGCTCTTTAAAATACCTTTATTTGAGAATCCTACGGGTAAGAACAACCTTTTTATTGGGAGTCTGCGAACATTGCCCGATGAAGTATGAACAATTAAAAAATATGAAAACGAAGTATAGGAGCCAAGAGGACCTTCTGTAGTTGTTTAGGGCCTTGGTGAGAGAACATCTGGAGTATTGTGTGCAGTTTTGGTCTCCTAATTCGAGGAAGGACATCCTTGCTATTGAGGCAGTGCAGCGTAGGTTCACGAGGTTAATCCCTGGGATGGCGGGACTGTCATGTGAGGAAAGATAGGAAAGACTGGGCTTGTATTGGAAGGATGAGAGGGGATCTTAAAGAGACGTATAAAATTATCTCAGGACTTGGCAAGCTAGATACAGGAAAAATGTTCCCAATGTTGGGGGAGTCCAGAACCCGGGGCCACAGTCTAAGAATTAAGGTGAGGCCATTTAAAACTGAGGTGAGAAGAAACATTTTCACCCAGGGAATTGTGAATTTATGAAATTCTCTGCCACAGAAGACAGTGGAGACACTGGTTGAATTTAAAAGAGAGTTGGATAGAGCTCTTAGGGGGTAATGGAATCAAGGGATATGGGGAGAAGGCAGGTACTGGTTACTGATTGTAGATGATCAGCCATGATCACAATGAATCGCGGTGCTGGCTCGAAGCCAAATGGCCTCCTACTGCACCTATTTTCTATGTTTCTATGTTTCTAAGTCACGAAAACTCTGTAAAGAATTGAAAACTGAGCCATAAAGCTCAACATAATCAATCATAATACTGATGTCAGGGGGGCGGGACAAAGGAAGGATATAGGTGGAGACAGGAAGATAGAGGGAGATCTGGGAAGGAGGAGGGGAAGGGAGGGACAGAGGAACTATCTAAAGTTGGAGAAGTCGATGTTCATACCGCTGGACTGCAAGCTGCCCAGGCGAAATATGAGGTGCTGTTCCTCCAATTTCCGGTGGGCCTCACTATGACACTGGAGGAGGCCCATGACAGAAAGGTCAGACTGGGAATGGGAGGGGGAGTTGAAGTGCTCGGCCACCGGGAGATCAGTTTGGATCAGTATATAAACCCACTGACTCGCACAGCTATCTGGACTACACTTCTTCCCACCCCGTCCCCTGCAAAATGTCTATCCCCTACTCCCAATTCCTCCGTCTATGCCGCATCTGCGCCCGGGACGAGGTGTTTCACACTTGGGCTTCCGAGATGTCCTCATTCTTCAGGAAACGGGGCTTCCCCTCCTCCATTATAGATGAGGCTCTCACTAGGGTCTCTTCTACATCCTGCAGCTCCGCTCTTGCTCCCCCTCCCCCCACTCGCAACAAGGACAGAATTCCCCTCGTTCTCACCTTCCACCCCACCAGCCACCGGATCCAACATATCATCCACCAACATTTCCGTCACCTAAAACGGGACCCCACCACTGGCCACATCTTCCCATCCCCTCCCCTCTCTGCGTTCCGCAGAGACCGTTCCCTCCGTAACTCCCTGGTCCACTCGTCCCTTCCTACCCAAACCACCCCAACCCCGGACACTTTCCCCTGCAACCGCACGAGATGCAACACCTGTCCCTTTACCTCCCCCCTCAACTCCATCCAAGGACCCAAACAGTCTTTCCAGGTGAGACAAAGGTTCACATGCACCTCCTCCAACCTCATTTATTGCATCCGCTGCTCTAGATGTCAACTTATTTACATCGGCGAAACCAAGCGCAGGCTCGGCGATCGCTTCGCTGAACACCTGCGCTTGGTCCGCATTAACCAAACTGATCTCCCGGTGGCCGAGCACTTCAACTCCCCCTCCCATTCACAGTCTGACCTTTCTGTCATGGGCCTCCTCCAGTGCCATAGTGAGGCCCACCGGAAATTGGAGGAACAGCACCTCATATTTAGCCTGGGCAGTATGAACATCGACTTCTCCAACTTTAGATAGTTCCTCTGTCCCTCCCTTCCCCTCCTCCTTCCCAGATCTCCCTCTATCTTCCTGTCTCCACCTATATCCTTCCTTTGTCCCGCCCCCCCTGACATCAGTCTGAAGAAGGGTCTCGACCCGAAACGTTACCTATTCCTTCTCTCCCGAGATGCTGCCTGACCTGCTGAGTTACTCCAGCATTTTGTGAATAAATCGATTTGTACCAGCATCTGCAGTTATTTTCTTATACTATGATTAATCATAATCTGGTTTGATGGTATCAGGTGCAATACAAGATAAGAAGAATAAGATGAACGTCGAAAATAAGGTAATGGGCACGATTTGAACCTCATTTTGAACAGGCCAATAAATGTGGGGAGACAGCAGCTTGAATGAACATGTACACATGAAGGAAAACGGACAAATGACAGAGACAGACCAGTCCTTCATTTGAAATAAGTTCTTATTGATAGGTCTGTTTGGTTTTCTCAGCTATCACGGGGACATCAAGAAAATTGTTGCCCAAACTCCAAGTGGTAAATACCACAGACGAAACATTCATAAGACATGTACTTTTTAATCGATGTAATATAGGTAGCTAATGGGACCGCAGTTCTAACGTGTAGTGAAATGTCATGACCTTTCTTTCCCTCACGCAGATAATATGCATTTATTGTGCTCAAGCAGGCAACAGAAATAGGGTCATTGCTGTTTTCTCCCTAAACTGAAAGGACGTAGGCTTCTGTCGCGACAGCTATTAAATAATGCCCCTATTACTTCTGCCAATGTCTGCAGCTGCACAATAGAAAGCATCTTGTCTGGATAAGCGACTACTTCGTGTGGCAACCGCATGAAACCGCTGAGAGTTGTGACCGCCCAGTGCTCCAGATGAACCAGCCTCCTCTATCGACTCAATGTACACTTCAGCCTGCCCTGCCCTGGGGAAAAAACAACCCACATAATCAGGAACCGCTCACGACCCTGCCATTCTCTCCTTTCCTCTCTCCCGTCTGAGAAATTATACCACATCGTGAACTCGCATATCGTAGGATTCAAGAAGTGCTTATTTCCCGTTCTCATCAGTCTCTTGAACGGATGTATGCTAGGAATTAATTCAAAGTCTTCAAATTTTCCTCTTTTCGACCCGGACTCATTAAAAAAAAAATCTGTATTGTCTCTTTAGCTGTATCATTATATTCTGCAGTCTATTTATTTTCTCTTTTTTTTAAATTAATTTTATTTAAATTTTAACAAAACACATACATGTTACAACTCATAGTACCCAATGATACCTACATTATAAATTCGATTATACATTTTAAATTCGATTATACATGTATTGTTCTGTATTATCTCCCCACCCACAACCCCCCTCCCCCCCACCCCCAGTTAGAAAAAAGAGGAGAAAGGTAAACCCTCCCTCTAATGTTGTTAATAAATAGATTAACAACATTACCCCCTCTATTATACGAGGTGTGGCCCACACCACACTCGTGCCCATTTTATATGGTAGAGCATCCATTTTCTCCAACCCCCCGATATATCAAGTACTTCTGAAAATTAACAATCCTTAATCCAATTGGTCCCCTCTATAGTATACAGATCTTATTAATAGAATACATTAGGAAGTAGGTTACAACCATTAATTATCTTATTTTGGTTTTATATTCTTAATTCTTGTCAACTTTGAGCAAAGATTCAAACACGATGTCAAATATATCAAAATTGTTGAAACTGATAATAGAGTTAATCATCATTCATTCATTAAGTCTTCTTGAGCTTTTCTCCCTGGCAATTCTTCAGCAAAATCTTGTGCTTGGACAAAGTTTTTGAAATTTTTATTTTCTCCAGGGTTGATCGTAATCTTCAAAGTAGCCGGGTGCAGTAAAGTGAACTTATAACCTTTCTTCCATAAAGTATTTTTTACCTTATTAAATTCTCTTTTTCTGCTCAACAAGGCATAACTGATGTCTGGGTAAAAAATTATTTTAGTACCTTCATGCTCTATTGGTTTCCCCGCTCTTATGTTATTCCCGACTGACTTCAGAACCAATTCTCGATCTTGATATCTTAGGAATTTAATCAAAACAGATCTTGGCTTTTGATTAGCTGAAGGTTTCGGTCTTAGAGCCCTGTGTGCTCTTTCTATTTCTATTTCCATCACACCTTGTTTATGTATTCCCAGACAGTCCTGGAAAAAATGGATTGGGTCTTCCCCCTCCACTCCCTCTGGCAAACCAACAATTTTAACATTTTTTCTCCTGTTATAATTTTCCAAGGCATCAAACTTCTCCGCCATCTTTTTGCTTTCAATTGCTGCCGCAGTAATACTATCTTCATTTTTTTCCAATCTAGATTTTAACATTTCCTGTTCCATTTGTATATCATCAACTCTATGTGTCATTGTTTGAAAATTCTCCTCCATCTTTTTCAAAGTCTTATGGATTCCCTTGATGTCCTTCCTAAGTACTTTCACTTCATTTTTCATCAACATGTTATCTCCTTCAATTTTCTTAAGCCTGTTAATAATTTCTTTCAACATCGTTTTAATGTTAGTCTCTGTATCTTCTTGATCTCCTTCTTCCTCGTTTCCACTACCACTGCTAATGAAGCCTCCCGTTTCCTCATCCTCACTCGTGTCCGAGGATTCAGACACGACTTCAGTTAGCTCGCGAGGACCCTCGCGAGGACCCCGTTGTGTTTCGCCCCTAGTCAAAGGGCGCTTCTTAGGAGTAGTAGACTCCAGCTTCGCACCGGAGCCCTCCACAGACTCTCCGCCTGCTGAGGGCTCACCAAATCCAGGCCCCTGCTCCCTCTGGGTTGTAGGCCTACCTTCGCTTTTTTTCCTTGATTCCATTGCTGGAATTCCTTTCTTCTGTGGCAGTTGTATTCCACTTTTTCCTTTCTTGCCAGGCATCAGTAGGTTCTGTATCCTTTTAGATTTAATTTAAAGTACTTGATTTCAGTTGAGTACGTCTTTTTTTTGGCAGTTTAGGGCTTTGTTTTCGGGAGTGCTGAAAAGTTATATCTACTCAGCCAAGCATTGGACACGCCCCCCGTCTATTTATTTTCTCGTTTGATCTCCCCGATGTACTGTTGTATACCATGACTTGCCTGGACAGTAGCAAAACAAGATGTTCTTAATACTGTTCTTGAAATACTGGCAATAACAAGCGAAAACCAATACCACTTGCGCTGTCATCAGTTTTCGAAGAATTTGACGGGAGTCTCAGCAGAGAAGAACCCCATAAAAAAAGTAAACCTGGCCGTTGTTTTCGCTGAACGGGGAGCTTCATTCAATCGACTCCGTGGTTTCTCCATGTTCCTTCAGGAAACCTTTGACTATTATGGGCGCAGTTGTGTTGGAAGTACCGGAGGCCAGAAATAGATATCGCAACCCAGAGCGGGCCCCAGGTGGCAGCTCTTTACGGGAGGTGATGTTGTTGCGGAATTTTACCGACTGTATGACTTAATTATTTATGTTATAGAAAAATGGAAACATAGAAAATAGTTGCAGGAGGAGGCCATTCGGTCCTTCGAGCCAGCACTTCCATTCATTGTGATCATGGCTGATCATCCACAATCAGTAACCTGTGCCCAACCTCTCCCCATATCCCTTGATTCCACTAGCCCCCAAATGGCGGCAATTGTAATAAAACAAACGCATTGAAAATCTCACTCAACTTCCCTCATAGAATGAAACCATTATAGTACGATAAGTTACGCTTGTAAACCGAAATAACCATAACTTTTCGCAATGTGTGCCGACTGAAATGATGCGACGTGCTGAGGAACAGGACAGCAAAACCCAGCAGCAACATAAAGTCTGAGCCACAGAAATAATATGAATCCGGTAACTTACCAGGAATGCTCACCGCTACAAGTACAGGGTAGTAAACTCTGACCATGTTGTAAATTGTTGGGTAACCCATTGTTTAACTGACGCAGCGAGCATTTGCTCAAAACGACCCAGCTGCCCACACGTCCGGCCTAAAGGAGTTATTATGCACCAAAAGGAACGCCAGTTAATCCAATCAGTGTCCTCCTGAGGCTCATTAACACACGTCACTGAGGCTCATTAACACACGTCACTGAACAAACATTCATGATGAACTATTTTTACTTATTGTGCAATTGTGTAATACATTCATCCACTCTAGGAATATTGCACGAACATTAATTTATTGTTGCAGAGACAAATTTTCAGCGGAAGACACTGCAGGTTCTATGCAAAGTCACGAAACTTGAATCGTTTAAACATGCTTTCCCCCTCGATTTAATTGCTATTTCCTTCATTTTGGGTGAGTTATAACATTGGTGGTACCACAGGTTATAGTGAGTGTAATGTCGGAGATGAGATCTTGCCGATCTTGCCGATCAGTGTTGAAGGCGACGGCCGCGGGATGCTGGGATGTTCAGGGATTTGCTGCATCGCTTACGTTTCATAACATCAACGGGTGCAAACTAATCTCACAGCTACCTGAGATGTTCCACGCAGATAAGTGTTTGTCAGAAAGCACGTTGTAATTTACACACAGATAACAGAGTATAATGTAGAAATAGTCCAACTCCCAAACATGCGATTTTGCCCAATAATTTTTTTGCCAGCTCACATGTTATCCATGAGAGATTATATAGTCAATAGTCAATAGTCAATAGTCAATTTATTTGTCACATACACATAAATGTGCAGTGAAATGAAAAATTACCCACAGTTCAACAATAAGACCAGTTAAAAATAAGCAATAAAAATATGCAATAACACATACAATCATAAGCCAACACCAAACAAAATAAACACCCATCACAGTGAGTCTCCTCCAGTCCCTCCTCACTGTGATGGAAGGCCAGAATGTATTTTTCTCTTCCCCTGCCGTCTTCTCCCGCGGTCAGGCTGTTGGAGTTGCCACGTCGGGGCGGTCGGGGCTCCCGACATTGAAGCGCCGCGCCGGACGGTGAAAGGTCCGCGGCGGGCCGACCCAAGCCCAGCGATTCGGGGCGGGTGAAGACGCTGTCGCTGCCGCTGCCGGAGCTCCCGATGTCGTCCCCCACCCAGGGGCCTGCGGGCTTCCGACGTCCACGCGCCCCGCGTCGGAGCCTCCGGAGACGAGTCGCAGCCGCTCCCGCAGCATCCGAAGGCAGCCAGCGCCGCAGGTGGTGAGTCCGGGCCGCGGGCTCTGCGAACCAGAGCCCAGGTGGTCCCAGACGGAGGCCGCCAGCTCCAGGTGCATGGCCGGTGTAAGGCCGCAGCGGGAACGGAGACACGATACAGAAACAAACGTCGCGTCTCCGTTCGGGACAGTCTGCACCTTTCTGCGCGTATTTTGTTAATCTTCATTACCGTTATAAATATTTCTTAAATTCCAATTCAGCTATGTCATTTCCGGCCAATACGAGTCCTTCCAGTGATAACGGTAAGCTTCTCTAGTGAGTTTATGCCGATTATGTCTCGTCACATACCCAAAGACCATGGATCAATGAGGAACCTTACTGCTTTCCTCCTTCTTGTTTGCTTCTTTCACACTTGTCATGCCATCTCAGTACCACCGATATATTTAGTCAAAATATTTCCAATCACCTCTATGAAAAACGCAGGCGTTACGACGTGAATTTGCTCACACCGCACCCTTCGAATTACCCTGATGAAATTATTTCGTTCATTCTCTGCGTGGCCATTCTTCGTTGTGAACCTCGCGGCAGAGTTTCCACCGTCCTACTTCTCGAACCATTTATCATGACATTTCTCTCTTGTTCTACAATTCATTCCAAAACCAGAATGAAAACATTATACAACACATTTCACCCTCGTTTTTTCGGCTTACTTGAAGTGAGTTCATGAAGCTGAATTCCCTGCATCCAAGACGCACTGATCGTGAAATCAATCATGGAAGAATGGAAACTGCGCGGTTCAGCATTACAGACCACATTACCGATTAGGGTAAGATAATTTATAGTTGATAATAAATGTGAAATAAATACGGTGTACCTTTGGGGATTTCCCATCGTTTCTATCGCGTCCCGGACGTCTGAGTCTCTGCTTGAAGGCTAGCCTTCTGGGGTTGTATTTCAACCGAAATGGTTGGGCATATCCTGTATATGTCTTCTATATGACTTGCTGTATATGAAACAAAGAACATAGAACAGTACAGCCCAGGAACAAACTTGCGGCTCATACCTTTGTTTCAAAATGACCTGCGCTATTCCCTGATACAAGTAATAGATACAAATAGCAAGCGAGAAGGCGTTTTGGATCTTGTCAACGAGTTTTAACTCATCCCGATGTACGCAAGAGGCTTAGTGTGATTGGATGGTAGTTAGTGTAATACCCTTAACCGAGAAGGGCAGCAGACACCAGAAACCTAAAGACAGCTCCGCTATCAGTGGCCGGAAAGCGAAAAAAGCCGTTGGAACAACCGTCGGAGAGTTCAATGCGCATCAAACAATTAATGATAGTCATTATGTCCGGTTACTTCGATCGCTTGGCTACAGAGTTTCACAACCCCGCTTCTCGGTTTTCTGGCTCATCGCCATCATCAAACATTACTTCCTGATTCTTCTCCAGTGTAATCCCCTCCCAGTTTCATGGACTTGCTCCAAATTTGATTCACGGATTTTTCATCTAGCAGTCTCCCCGAAAGCTGCCTAAGTTACGGAAGGCCGTGGAAATGGAAAGTGTGTACGTACGGGTCTGATGAATGGAAAAGGGTGTGGGATGCGGCAAACAACAACAATATTTTGGTGGAGGAGATAATTATGGACGTTCAGACACTCTGCAGCTTCATCCCCCACCGGCAAGGCCTTAAAGCCCTCTGTTTCTTTCTCGACTGCAGAACCAGCCAATTTCCCCCTAGCAACACTCTCCTCCGCCTAGCGGAGCAGGTCCTCACTCTTAACAACTTCTCCTTGGTCTCCTCCCAATACCGCCAAATCAAAGGCGCAGCTATGGACACGGCATGGCCCCAACTATGTCTGCCTCTTTGTAGGGTATGTTGAACAATCCATATTCCAAGCGTAAACTGGCCCTGTCCCCGAACTCTATCTCCGTTACTTTGACGACTGCATCGGTACTACCTTCTGCAACCAAGCAGAACTCATGGACTTCATCAACTTCACCACCGATTTCCATCCTGCACTCAAATTCACTTTGACCATCCCTGACACCTTCTCCATCACAAGAGATAGACTATCGACTGACATCTATTAAAAACCTACTGCATCCCACAACTATCTAGGCTATACTTCTTCCCACCCTACGTCCTGCAAAGCCTACCCCTTACTGCCGATTTCTCCATGTACCCGCATCTGCGCCCAAGGTGAGGATAGGCACAAAAAGCTGGAGTAACTCAGCGGGACAGTCGGCATCACTGGAGTGAAGGATGGGGTGACGTTTCGGTTCGAGACCCTTTTTCAGACTGGTTAGAATAAGGAAAACGAGAGTTATAGGCGGTGATGTGGGAAGATAAAGAACAATCAATGTAACAATGGACAATAGACAATATGTGCAGGAGTAGGCCATTCGGCCCTTCGAGCCAGCACCACCATTCAATGTGATCATGACTGATCATTCTCAATCAGTACCTCGTTCCTGCCTTCACCCCATACCCCCTGACTCCACTATCCTTAAGAGCTCTATCTAGCTCTCTCTTGAAAGCGATGATAAAGCAAACAGGCCACAGTTAGTTGTTTGTTGGGTGAAAATGAGAAGCTAGTGCGACTTGGGTGGGGGAGGGATAGAGAGAGAGGGAATGCCGGGGCTACCTGAAATATAGAGAAATCAATATTCATACCACTGGGCTGTAAGCTGCCCAAGCGAAATATAAAATGCTGTTCCTCCAATTTGTGTTTAGCCTCACTCTGACAAAAGAGGAGACCGAAGACAGATAGGTCTGTGCAGGAATGGGAAGGAGAATTAAAGTGTCCAGCAACCGGGAGATCCGCTAGGTGCAGGCGTGAGGAGCGAAGGTGTTCCGTGAAACGATCGCCCAGCCTGTATTTTGTCTTGACGATGTATGCGTCCACATCTTGAACAACGGAAACGGTAAATGAGGTTGGAGGAGGTGCAAGGGAACCTCTGCCTAACCTGAAAGGACTGTGGGGGTCCCTGGACAGAGTCGAGGAAGGAAGTATAGGGACAGATGTTGCATCTTCTGCGGTTGCTGGGAAAGATACCTGGGGAAGGGGTGGTTTGCGTTGGAAGGGATGAGTTAATCAGGTAGTTGCGGACGGAACGGTCTCTGCGGAAGGCGGAAAGGGGTGGAGATGGGAAAATGTGGTTCGTGGTGGGATCCCGTTGGAGGTGGCGGAAATTTCTGAGGATTATGTGTTGTATGCGACGGTTGATGGGGTGGAAGGTAAGGACCAGGGGGACTCTCTCTCTGTTGCGACTGGGGGAGGGGGAGCTAGGGCGGAGCTGCGAGGTACCGAGGAAACACGAGTGAGGGCCTAATCTATGATGGGAGAAGAGAACCCCCGTTCCCTAAAGAATGAGGACATCAGTATGGAACACCTCATCTTGGGCGCAGATGCGGCGTAGGCGGATGAATTTCGAGTAGAGGATAGAGTCTTTGCAAGAAGCAGGGTGGAAAGAAGTGTAGTCGAAATAGGTGTGAGAGTTAATGAGTTTGCAATAGACGTTAGTCATTAGTCTATTCTCTGTGATGGAGACTGTGAGATCAAGATGAGTTCCATAGCAGCACGGCGGCACGGTAGCGCAGCGGTAGAGTTGCTGCTTTACAGCGAATGCAGCGCCGGAGACTCAGGTTCGATCCTGACTACGGGTGCTGCACTGTAAGGAGTTTGTACGTTCTCCCCGTGACCTGCGTGGGTTTTCTCCGAGATCTTCGGTTTCCTCCCACACTCCAAAGACGTACAGGTATGTAGGTTAATTTGACTGGGTAAATGTAAAAAATTGTCCCTAGTGTGTGTAGGATAGTGTTAATGTGCGGGGATCGCTGGGCGGCGCGGACTTGGTGGGCCGAAAAGGCCTGTTTCCGCGCTGTATATATATGATATGATATGATATAACATCGGAAATGCTTTCCACTCTTCCACCATAGATGAGGCCCACACCCCTGTCTTCTCGGTACCCCGCAGCTCCGCCTTTGACCCCCCCCCATTCGCAGAGATCCCCTAGTCGCCCCCCACAGTCCTTAGCTTTCACCCAATCAGCCGTCGCATGCAACACACAATCCTCCGACAGTTTCGCCTCCTGCAAGGGGATCCCACCATGTGTCACATCTTCCCATCACCATCCATTTCCGCCTTCCGAAGTAAACGTTTCCTTCGCAACTCCCTGGTCAATTGATCTCTTACCCCCATACCACCCCCTCCCCAGCTACATTCCCCTCCAACTGCAGGGGATGCAAAACCTGTCTCTATACCGCCTCCCTCGACTCTGTTTAAGGACCACGATAGTCCTTTCAGTTTAGGCAGAGGTTCGTTTGCACCTCCTCCTACATCATCTACTGTATCCGTTGTTTAAGGTGAACTCTTGTAAAGCTGCGAGGCCAAACTTAGACTGGGCGCGTGCTTTATTGAGATCACGGGCGCTGTGGCCCGCGTAGGCCCGTGAAACGCGCCTATGCACACAGTGCTTCCACACCGCAAAAAAAATCCGTCAATAGAATCCCAAATTTCCTGGAATTTGGTGGTATTTCCTGAAATTTTCAAAATCCATATTCCAAGCGTAAACTGGCCCTTGATAATGCTTCTTGCGTGCTACTTCTTGTTGTTTTTCTTTCGCCGGCACACCTTAACAATACAAAGAAAAACAAGACAAAACAGATCTATGTAACTACACCGTATCTGCCTGCTTCTGCTACTCACTTGTACAGTGCAATGCAAGGCATTATGCACTGTTCGCAGATAGAAACATAGAAAATAGGTGCAGGTGGAGGCCATTCGGCCCTTCGAGCCAGCACCGCCATTCATTGTGATCATGGCTGATCACCTGTGCCTGCCCTCTCCCCATACCCCTTGATTCCACTAGCCCCCAGAGCTCTATCTAACTCTCTCTTAAATTCATCCAGTGATTTGGCTCCACTGCCCTCTGTGGCAGAGAATTCCACAAATTCACAACTATCTAGGAGCAAAAGGTTCCTTCTCGCCTCAGTTTTAAATGGTCTCCCCTTTATTCTAAGACTGCGGCCCCTGGTTCTGGACTCCCCCAACATTGGATCATTTTTCCTGCATCTCGCTTGTCCAGTCCTTTTATAATTTTATATGTTTCTATAAGATCCCATCTCATCCTTCTAAACTCCAGTGAATACAAGCCTAGTCTTTCTAATCTTTCCTCATATGACTGTCCCGCCATCCCAGGGATCAATCTCGTGAACCTACGCTGCACTGCCTCATATTTACAAGGATGTCCTTCCTCAAATTAGGAAACCAAAACTGTACACACTGCTCCAGATGTGATCTTACCAGGACCCTATACAACTACAGAAGAACCTCTAAACTCCTATACTGAAATCCTCTCGTTATGAAGACCAACATGCCATTAGCTTTCTTCACTGCCTGCTGTACCTGCACGCCAACTTTCAGTGACTGGTGTACAAGGACACCCAGGTCTCGCTGCAACTCCCCCTTACCTAACCTGACACCATTGAGATAATAATCTGCCTCCTTGTTTTTGCCGCCAAAGTGGATAACCTCACATTTATCTGCATTATACTGCATTTTCCACGCATCTGTCCACTCACTCAACCCGTTCAGGTCACCCTGCAACTTCCTAACATCCTCTTCGCAGTTCACACTGCCACCTAGCTTTGTGTCATCTGCAAACTTGCTAGCGTTGCTTCTAATATATGATGTAGCCTAGCCTGCATGGTATGCATATTGTGTGTTCAGTGCAGTGTGTGCCTGGAATACAGTGTCACAAAGAACTCAATACAACAAGGGTCATTGACTATGTTCACTTCAGTCTCTTTACTGGTCTTTGGATCAGACACTTTATGCAGCATGCAGCTACTGTACAGATACAGGGAAATTAACTTTGGATTGTATGAAAAATGAACTGAAACAATAGTACATTTCATAACTTATCAATTTACTTGCAGAACTCAGCCATGAATTTCCTGCGAAGTTCAGCTAAGTTCATTATCTGCATTACCCTGCATCCTGGCTAAGTACGCGCCGGAGCTCAACGGTAAACTTCGACTCGTAATTCCACACGATTAGACGCCGATTACGTAGACGTGGGGACCACTTTCGAAACTCATGGAACAAAAGGTCGGAGCCAGCCCCCGTACGTGGATACCTGACAGTGGACAAACAGCGCGTGAGGTTTGAACTGGATACCGGTTCAGCCGTCACTATGCTATGCGAGTCGTCGTTACGCCGAATACCAAGGTTACGATAGAAGTTGTTCATCACGGCGACCTCTTACACTTACCAGAGCATCTGGCCAGGAGAGGCCAACAGCCGAACTTGCGGGGTTGAGATTGGATTAAGAAATTTCCATCTAATCTATCCTATATTAACCGTCTTAGTGGAATTCCGATATTAACTGCCTTACTAAGAAACATCGAGCGAAGTTTCTTATTAACACCGCGGCCCTCCAGATAAGTTCGAATTCAAAGAAAACTGTCAGCCTAAATTTTACAAAGCCCGTCCGGTGCCTTATGCTGTATGCCCAAAGGTCGAAGAAGAACTGGGCCGCCAACATAAAACGGGTGTGGTTGAACCGGTGCCGTACTGGGTGTGGGCAGCTTCGATTGTACCAGTCCCCAAGTCCACGGATCCGTTCGCATTTGTGGTGATACAGGCTAACCACCAACACCACGAGAAATCTGAACACCTATCTCCTACCAGGAATAGAAGACTTTCTCTGCATCCCACTCAAGAGGATAGCAGTTCTCAACGCTAGACCTGAAACAGACCTCTAATCAATTCACGCTGGATGAAGAGTCCACGAACGTTACCATAATCAACACACACCGGGACGTATTTCGCTACAACAGGCTACCATTTAGAGTGAGGTTTGCCCCTGGTATATTCCAGTGCCTTATTTGTATCATATGAAGGATATCCCTTATGTGTGTGCTTAACCTAATGACATAACCCGTACGTCAGAGGCACACCATCTTGAACCATTGGACAGGATACTTTCTCGCCGAGAGGAAGCCGGCTTTACACTAAAGAGGGAAAGGTGCACGTTTCTGGCAGACAGTCGCTAACCTGGGCCTTGGAGTGGATAAGACAGGTGTCCATCCCCAGGACCACAAGATCAAAGCCATGAAAGAGATCCCTCGCATAGAATGACGCACAGTTGCGCTCTTTCCTCCGGCTAGTTGCACATTACAATCGGTTCATGAACCAGTCGGCTATCGTGTGGAAGCCCTTGTGCCAATTATTCCAGAAGGACCGGCACTGGGTATGGTGAAAAGCGAGCAAAGACCATTCGAACAAAGAAAGGCAGCACTCTGTTCCTCTCCGATGTAGGTACATTATGACCCAGAAAAAACGATGATCCTAAAATGTAACGCCTCGCCACATGGAGTTGGCGCCGTCCTACTGCATTGAATGCCTTGCGGCACAGAGATGCCCGTGGCTTTTGCATCGAGAACAATGTGTCTGGCGGAGATTCATTATTCACAACTTGATCAAGAAGACCTTGCTATTATATTTGTCATCCAACGCTTCCACATAAACATATTTGGGCGTCATTTTGAACTCCACACAGACCACACGCCCCTGTTTGGCTTGATGCGAGAGAGGGGCGTGACCGAGAATGCAACGATGAGCATTATCTGCTTACTCTTGCACAATAAAGTAAACACCTAGAAAAGAAAACGTTGTTGCAGATGCCTTGAGCAGACTACCAATTGTAGAGAATACCGCCCCTGGCGTACCCCAATTCGATGCTGTTCACCTCTGGCAATGCCCAGATTAAACGCCAGTCAAGGGTCACATCACAAGGCAGTGGACAGCCCGCCATCCACTAATGTCGCAGGTTAAAAGTGCTCGACAGGTTGGTTGGCCCGACAGCCAGGTGGACCTGAGGTTCACCCATTTCCAAGCCGTCAACGTGAACTAAGCCTAAAGGATGGCTGTATATTCTGGGCAGTTAAGTAGTAGTTGTCGGGCAGGCGGCGCGGTCCAGCGGTGGAGCCTCGGGCGGTCGAGTCGAGGAGTGTCGGTGGAGGGACCGGTCTGGAGGCGGGCAAGTTTGTGATCCTTGGTGGAGTCCAGGTAGGTGAGGAAGCGTTTGATGAGGGCGTGGGTCTGGCGTTGAATGAAGTACAGCTGGGGTCCATTGCTGGTGTGGATGAGTGAGGCCCGGAGCTGTGGAAGAGTCAGAGCGAGGGCCTGCTGTTACCAGATACAGAACTGGTTGGCAGTCAGGAAACAAAGATCGGCAGAGGAGCGTCAGGTGAAGGAGCGTGAGCGGGGATTGGCTGCAGAAGCTAAATCCTTGGTGAGTTTTCAAGTCTGGTCATTTAAAAACCGGCCGGGGCCAGCCTGCAACACATACATTAAAGTTCGGCAGTGGGGCGGCTGGTGAAGGAGCGAGTCCGGGGATTAGCGGCAGAAGTTAAAGCTTAGGTCAGTTTTCAAGAACGGGTTATTTAAAAACCGGTAACCAAATTTGAAAATTAGTTAATTGAACAGCAAATAAAAGTGGGGAGCGGCCTAGTTGAGGTGAAGTGCCTTGGTGAGTAAAGTGTGCGTCTTTGGCTCGAGGGTGGTGAAAAATGACCCTAATGGGAGTTATCTACAGGCCCCCGAGCAGCAGTCTGGAGATAGGGTGCAAGTTGCATCAGGAGTTAAAATTAGCATGTAACAAAGATAATGCTGCGGTGGTTATAGGAATTTCAACATGCAGGTAGATTGGGAAAATCAGGTTGGTACTGGACCCCAAGAAAGGGATTTCTTTAGAGTGCATTCTTCGAGTAGCTTGTACTGGAACCTACCAGGAAGAAGGCAATTCTGGATTTAGTATTGTGTGATGAACCGGATTTGATAAGGGAACTCGGAGGTAGTGACCATTATCTGATAAGTTTTAATCTGCAATTTGAGAAGGACAAGGTAAAATTGGAAGTGTTAGTGTTTTAGTTGAACAAAGGGGACTATGTTGGCATAAGAGAGGAGATGGCCAAAGTTGATTGGAAATGGACCCAAGCAGGGATGAGGGTGGAACAGCAATAGCAGGTGTTTTCGGGAATAATTCACAAGATGCAGCATCATTTCTTTCCAAAGAGGAAGAAAGATTCTAAGGGGAGTTGGAGGCGACCGTGGCTGACAAGGGAAATTGAGGATGGTATAAAAATAAAAGAGAAGATCTATAACATAACAAAGATAAGCCAGAAGCCAGAGGATTGGGCAACTTTTAAAGATCACCAGAAGGTAACTAAAAAGACAATACGGGGAGAAAAGATGAAGCATGAAGGTAAGCTGGCCAAGAATATTAAGGACGATAGCAAAAGCTTATTTAGGTATGTGGCGAGAAAAAAGAATAGTTAAGACAGAAATAAGTGAGTTTATTATGGGCAACAAGGAAATGCCAGTCGACTTGAACAGGTACTTTGGTTCTGTCTTCACTAAGGAAGACACAAACAATCTCTCAGATGTCCCCACACGGGGACAGAGGAGTTAGGGTGACAGAGGACTTGAAGAAAATTCACGTAAGTCAGGAAGTGGTGTTGGGTAGACTGATGGGACTGAAGGCTGATAAATCCAGAGGGCCTGGTGGTCTGCATCCCAGGGTACTCAAGGAGGTGGCTCTGGAAATCGTGGACGCATTGGTGATCATTTGTGAGCTGTGTTCTGGCTTCATCACCACCACCTCGGTGCCACATCACTACAACCCTCCATTCCTCGATCTTTCAAATATTGATCCATCCCTACTTTAAATGTATGTGGGAGAATGTGCATGTTTGCCAAATTAAGGATTAAAACTTGGTCCCCGCTCATAATGCCTCCATTGTGCTTTCCTATATGTTCCCCGACTGTTCAGAGTGTACCCAGCTTTGTGTCATCTGCAGATTTGCTAGTGTTACTTTTAATGCCATCATCTAAATCATTAATATCTATATACTAAAACTCTCGTTTGTTTGTTCCTGAACTACAGCCAAAATGGTACACGATAGCGGGACAATTTTAGGCCCACCTTACTCACCGTCGTCTCTTTGGTGCTAATGGAAAAAGTTTCATTGAAATCAGTGTTATATTTTTAAACGTATTCACATTTTAAAGTTTAACTCTATCTCCTGGGGAGGGACGGGGAGGGAGGGAGTGGGGTGGAGGGAGGGAGGAGGGAGGATCAGGCAGGTTGAGGGGGATGGAGTGGGGGGGAGGGGAAGGGGCGAGGGGGAAGGGATGGGAAGGGTGGCGGAGAGGGGAGGGGGAGAGGAGAGGGTGCCGCACTAACGCAGGAGAGGTTTGAGCCCAACGGGTCCACTTGGTCTAGTATATTGTAAATAGTTGCGGCCCCAGCAGCGAGCCTTGCGGCACTCCACTCGCAACTGCCTGACCTTCTGACACTGACCCGTTTATTCCTACTCTTTGTTTCCTGTCTGCCAACCAATCTCTATTCATGTCAATACCCTATCCCAATACCACTTTCTCTAATTTTGCCGAGTAATCTCCTGTGGGGGACCTTATCAAAGGCTTTCTGAAAGCATTGATACTCTCCATCCACTGGCTGCCCTTCATCCATTTACTTGGTGGAACAGCACCACACAGTATTATATTGGTCTGCATTTTCACCGGCCAGTGCTGTGCTCTGGCAGCTCCGCATGCTCGGAATACAGTGCCAGTGTACAGAGGTTTGGCCTTTAAAAAAATAAACAGAGGTTGTCCAACCAGGACATTAGAAGATTCACAGAAAACTGGTTTGAATCTCTCAGGCCATTACTGGTTACAAGGTCATTCTGTGACAGGACGAGTGCACAAATACATGCACGGCCACAGAATTGTACCAGCGGGACGCATTTGCTTAGTATACAATGACAGATTCACACTTCAGAAAGACTGTGGACATCCCAGAGAGGGGTAAAGAATATTCCCGGAAATTATTCCAGAGATGTCAAGAGTGTTTAATTGTTATATGTACTTAAACGGAACAATGACGTTCTTGCAAAAACAACAGGTTTGTAAACACACCTGCGTTTACATTAGGCATGATGTGAGAGAGTGAAAATGGCGCCACGCTCCTGCTGTGGCACAATGTGTGTTACAATGCTCCAATTCCTCCATGCTTTTGTCTCCGAGATCTGTTTATCAATCCAGGATACAATGTATTTTTCCCCCACTCATTCCACGTGCCCTGCCATTCTCCGATATGAATACACAGGAATACTCAACTCCCCTGTTCCTTCACAACCTGCCGATCTGTGACCTTCAGTCACCTTGTCTCCCTTTTGTTCCTTTCTGCCAAGGTGCCGCACTTCACATATCTTTGCATTAAACATTATCTGCCTGACCAATCAAGTCTTGCAGTCTGTGACTGCTTTGGTTGGTATTGTCCCTCTCCAATAACTTTCCCACCATTGATGTAAGTCTGACTGCCTTACGTTATTGCAGGATCAATTTATCCCAAAGAGGAGGAAAGATTCCAAAGGGAGTAAGAGGCACCCGTGGCTGACAAGGGAAGTCAAGGGCAGAATAAAAATAAAAGAGAAGAAGTATAACATAAGAAAGAAGTGTAGGGAGCCAGAGGATTGGGAAACTTTTAAAGAGCAACAGAAGATAACTAAAAAGGCAATACGGGGAGAAAAGGTGAGGTACGAGGGTAAACTAGCCAATAATATAAAGGAGCTTGTGAAGAGGTATGTGAAGAGGAAACAAATAGTCAAAGCAAATGTGGGTCCCTTGAAGATAGAAGCAGGGGAATTTATTATGGGGAACAAGGAAATGGCAGACGAGTTGAACCGGTACTTTGGATCTGTCTTCACTAAGGAAGATACAAACAATCACCCAGATGTTCGAATGGCCAGAGATCCTAGGGTGACGGAGGAACTGAAGGAAATCCACATTAGGCAGGAAATGATGTTGGGTAGACTGACGGGACTGAAGGCTGATAAATCCCCAGGGCCTGATGGTCTGCGTCCCAGGGTACTTAAGAAGGTGGCTCGAGATATTGTGGACGCATTGGTAATTATTTTCCAATGCTCTATAGATTCAGAATCAGTTCCTGTGGATTGGAGGGTAGCTAATGTTATCCCACTTTTTAAGAAAGGAGGGGAGAGAAAACGGGAAATTATAGACCAGTTAGTCTGACATCAGTGGTGGGGAAGATGCTGGAGTCAATTATAAAAGACGAAATTGCGGAGCATTTGGATAGCAGTAACAGGATCGTTCCGAGTCAGCATGGATTTACGAAGGGGAAATCATGCTTGACTAATCTTCTGGAATTTTTTGAGGATGTAACTGGAACAATTGACAGGGGAGAGCCGGTGGATGTGGTGTACATGGACTTTCAGAAAGCCTTCGACAAGGTCCCACATAGGAGATTAGTGGGCAAAATTAGAGCACAGACAGAAAGCAAAGGGTGGGGATAAATGGGTCCCTTTCAGAATGGCAGGCAGTGACTAGTGGGGTATCGCAAGGCTCGGTGCTGGGACCGCAGCTATTTACAATATACATTAATGACTTGGATGAAGGGATTAAAAGTACCATTAGCAAATTTGCAGATGATACAAAGCTGGGTGGTAGTGTGAACTGCGAGGAAGATGCTATGAGGTTGCAGGGTGACTTGGACAGGTTATGTGAGTGGGCGGATGCATGGAAGATGCAGTTTAAAGTGGATAAGTGTGAGGTTATCCAATTTGGTGGTAAGAATAGGAAGGCAGATTATTATCTGAATGGTGTCAAGTTGGGAAAAGGGGACGTACAACGAGATGTGGGTGTCCTAGTGCATCAGTCACTGAAAGGAAGCATGCAGGTACAATAGGTACTAGTGAGACCGCACCTGGGGTACTGTGTGCGGTTTTGGTCCCCAAATTTGAGGAAGGATATTCTTGCTATTGAGGGCGTGCAGCGTAGGTTTACTGGGTTAATTCCAGCGTAGGTTTACTAGTTTAATTCTTATCGAAACATATAAGATTATTGAGGGGTTGGACACATTAGAGGCAGGAAACACATTCCCAATGTCACAGTTTAAGAATAAGGGGTAGGCCATTTAGAAAGGAGATGAGGAAAACCTTTTTCAGTCAGATAGTTGTAAATCTGTGGAATTCTCTGCCTCAGAAGGCAGTGGAGGCCAATTCTTTGAATGTATTCAAGAGGGAGCTAGATAGAGCTCTTAAGGATAGCGGAGTCAGGGGGTATGGGTAGAAGGCAGGAACGGGGTACTGATTGAGAATGATCAGCCATGATCACATTGAATGGTGGTGCTCGCTCGAAGGGCCGAATGGCCTCCTCCTGCACCTATTGTCTATTGGCTTGTAATTTCCTGGATTGCTCTTCCAGCCGTTCTTGAATAACAGTACAGCGTGAGCTACCCTCTTTCCGTACCTCTCCTGTGGCTAAAGATACTGGAAATATCTCTGTCAGGGCCTCTGTAACGCCTGCTCTTGCTTCCCACAATATCCGTGGATATATTTGATCAAGCCCCAGGGATTTATCGACCTTAATATGCTTTAAGACCATCTCCTCTTTAGCTGTCTGTCAATCCTCTTTTGATATGTGGATATGTTCAAATACTTCACTCCTAATTTCCCTGAACTACATAACATCCACGTCCTTCTCCAGAGTGGATACTGATGGGAAATTTCCATTCATGACACTAAAGTATTGTAGATAGCGAAGATAGTTATCAAAAATTACGGCAGGATTTGATCAGCTGTGCATGTGGGGCTGAAGAATAGTTAATGGAGTTTAATAAGTAGAAATGCAAATCAAGGCAGGGACTTCACAGTGAATGGTTGGGCCTTGGGGAGTGATTGAGAGCCGAGGGATCAGGAAGTGCAGGTACGCAACTCCGTGACAGTGGCGCCACAGGTAGACAGGATGCGCAGAAGGCTGATGGTACATTGGCTTTCATCAGTTACGGTATTTAGAAGTTGGGATGTTATGTTACATTGTATAAGACGTTGTTGAGTCGATATTTAAAGTATTGTGTTCTGTTTTGTTCACCCTGGTATAAGAAGGATGTCGTTAAGGTCGAACTAATGCAGATAAGGTTTACGAGGATGTTGCCAGTAGCTGAGTGCCTGAGCCACAGGGAGAGGTTGAACAGTAATTTTATTCCTTGGGCACAGGAGACTGAGGGGTGATCTTATAGGAGTGCACAAGACCATGAGGGAAAGAGAGACGGCAAAAGCACAGTTTTTTACCCGGAGTATCAAAAACTTAAGATCATAGTTTTATAGTTACACTAGCACAAGTGTGCCCGTTGGGCCCGTCCTCGTAGGGTTTCCATTGTAACCGGGAGGGGAGTGGGGGGGAGGGAAGGGGGAGGGAGGGAGGAGGGAGGTGTGGAGGGGGGAGGGGAGGGAGAGGGGGGGAGGGGAGGGGAGGGGGAGGGGAGGGGGGGAGAGGGGGGAGGGAGAGGGGCGGGAGGGGGGTAGGGGGAGGGGGAGGGAGGGGGGAGGGGAGGGGGGAAGGGGAGGGAGAGGGGAGGGAGGGGGGAGGGGGAGGGAGGAGGGAGGGGAGGGGGAAGGGGGGAGGGAGGGGGACCTCCCCTTTTCCCAGTACCCCTCTTTCCCCGTTGGGCCCGTCCTCGTAGGGTTTCCATTGTAACCGGGAGGAGGGGAGGGAGGGAAGGGGGAGGGAGGGAGGAGGGAGGTGTGGAGGGAGGAGGGGAGGGGGAGGGGAGGCGGGGAGGGGGGAAGGGGGGGGAGGGGGAGGGAGAGGGGAGGGATGGGGTAGGGGGGGAGGGAGGGGGGAGGGGAGGGGGCTAGGGGGGGAGGGAGGGGGGAGGGGAGGGGGGAGGGGGGAGGGGAGGGGGAAGGGGAGTGAGGGGGACCTCCCCTTTTCCCAGTACCCCTCTTTCCCCGTTGGGCCCGTCCTCGTAGGGTTTCCATTGTAACCGGGAGGGGAGTGGGGGGGAGGGAGGGGGAGGGAGGGGGAGGGGAGGGGGGAGGGGGATGGGGGAGGGGGAAGGGGGAAGGGGGAGGGAGAGGGGAGGGAGGGGGTAGGGGGGAGGGGGAGGGAGGGGGGAAGGGGGAGGGAGGGGGACCTCCCCTTTTCCCAGTACCCCTCTTTCCCCGTTGGGCCCGTCCTCGTAGGGTTTCCATTGTAAGCGGGAGGGGAGTGGGGGGAGGGAAGGGAGGAGGGAGGTGTGGAGGGGGAGGGGAGGGGGAGGGAGGGGGGAGGGGGGAGGGGGAAGAGGGGGGAGGGAGAGGGGAGGGAGGGGTAGGGGGAGGGGGAGGGAGGGGGGAAGGGGGGAGGGAGGGGGACCACCCGTTTTCCGAGTACCCATCTTTCCCCGTTGGGCCCGTCCTCGTAGGGTTTCCATTGTAACCGGGAGGCGGGGAGGGAGGGGGGAGGGAGGGAGGAGGGAGGTGTGGAGGGAGGAGGGGAGGGAAGGGGGGAGGGGGGAAGGGGGAGGGGGGAAGGGGGGGAGGTAGAGGGAGGGAGAGGGAGGGGGAAGGGGGGAGGGAGGGGGACCTCCCCTTTTCCCAGTACCCCTCTTTCCCCGTTGGGCCTGTCCTCGTAGGGTTTCCATTGTAACCGGGAGGCGGGAAGGGAGGGGGGAGGGAGGGAGGAGGGGAGGGGGATGGAGGGGGGGAGGGGAGGGGAGGGGGGAAGGGGGGGAGGGGGGGAAGGGGGAGGAGGAGGGAAGGGGGGAGGTGGAGGGAGGGGGGAGGGGAGGGGGAAGGGGGGAGGGAAGGGGACCTCCCCTTTTTCCAGTACCCCTCTTTCCCCGTTGGGCCCGTCCCCGAGAGGTGAGGGAGGTGGGGAGGGATGGGGAGGGAGTTGGGGTGGAGGGGGTTAGGGAGTGGGGATGGAGGTGGGAAGGAGTGGGGAGGAAGGGGTTGAGGGGGGAAGGGGGACCTCCCCTTTCTTTTTTCGAAACACTTGCCCCGGTGGCCCATGCTGATCTGTGTATGTTAAGTGACTTGCAATAAAAAACACAACTTTAAAAAACAATCAGTTGCTTTTCGCAACAATGTAGCACCCATCTCACACAAGCATTGTGACGTCACAAGCTGAAGACCTTGGAAAAAAAAGGTTAAAAATAAAAAAATGTAAATTTGTAAAGATTAGACACCCAATAGCAGCTGCTTGTCCATTGTGACATCACACGCTGAAGGGGGGTCAGCTCGAGCTCATCTCACAGGGGCATTGTGACATCACACGCTGAAGACTAAATCCGCACCGCAGCGCCCCCCTGAAAAGGGGGGGGGGGGGCAGCGCTTTAAAACCTCTGTAACTTAAAAAATACGCGACCAAATCAAATGAAAATATCACGGCCGAGCGAGCGCGAGATTGGCGATTGAGGTGGTGCGAAAACCGTCGCGCTACGGTTCGCCTTTTTTCCGCAATCGATGTTACGTACGGTTCAGGACATTCCCAAAAATATATACTCACAAGATCTGAGTTTTAGTAATATAGTTACATAGATTTTTAGTTTCAAATATTTTTTCAATCTCTTAGGCTCTGCGGCCTAACATCATGGACCTGGCGGCCTTGTTCGGGACTGACTTTCAGTCGCACCGTGGACTTACCATCTGAGCCTGTGATCCCTTGCCTCGGAACGACGCTTCAACCGTGGCCTACGGATTTCACCTTCGAGGAGTTCGCAATCTCGCGTAGAGACTGATGTCGCGAAGCTCCAAAGTCGCAAGAGGTTCGACCAGCCCCCAACCCGCTGTCCGATCGCCCGGGCATCTGAGAGCCCCCCGCTGCGGGAGCTTGATCGCCCGTCGCGGAGGGCCAGGTCGCCAGCTCCAGGAGCCAAAATCGTCCCGTCAACGGAAGGCTTGAGGATCCCCACCGTGGGAGGACAAAGAAGGGAGGAGATTTAACTTTTCTTTTCGCCTTCCATCACAGTAATGAATGTGGAGGAGTCGCTGTGGTGGATGTTTATGTCAAAATGTATTTTGTGTGTCTTGTTGCTTTTTATTGACTGTATGGTAAATTGAATTCCTCGTATGTTGCAAAACATACTTCGATAATAAAGTATGATTATGATTATGATTATTATGATTATGATTTAAGGTGAGAGTGGAAAAAATTAATAGGAATCTGAGAGGCAATGCTTTCACACCATGGGTGTTTGGTATATGGAATGAGTTGCCAGAGGAGGTAGTTGAGGCAAGTACTATAACAGCGTTTAAAAAAAACACGAGGACAGGTACATGCAAAAATAAAGGTTTGGAGGGATCGGGTGAAAATGCGGGGAGTTGGGACAAGCGTCGATGCGCCATACAGGTCGGCATGGATAATTAGGGCTGAAAGGCCTGTTTCTCTACTCTATGACTCCATGATTGGTCAATACCTCCGCCTGTGGCATTACCTTTAAGGCCAAGAAAAGATTCAATATTTTTAAGAGCATGATACTTGAAAGGTGCAAACTAGTGCCCGAAAGGAGTGACTCTGTGTGCAGCATCAGAAGAAATCTACTATTTAGTTTTCATTTTGAAATGCAGTATGGAAACAGGGCCTTCGACCCACCGGGTCTACACTGCCCATCAATAACCCATTCCGACTAGTTGTATGTGTTCCCACTTTCTCATCCACCCAAACCACAAGGCGCAATTTACTGAGGCCATTTAACGTACAAACCCACATCTCTTTGGGAAGTGGAAGGAAACCAGAGCACGTAGATAAAACCCACCCAGGAGAATCAACAAACTCCACACAGACAGCACCCAAGGTGAGGAACGAACCCGGGTCTCTGGTGCTGTGAGCAGCTCAGACGTGAGCATAGAAACATAGAAACAGAGAAAATAGGCACAGGAGGAGGCCATTCGGCCCTTCGAGCCAGCACCGCCATTCATTGTGATCATGGCTGATCGTCCCCAATCAAT
The DNA here is from genome assembly GCF_053455715.1 of Rhinoraja longicauda. NCBI lineage: Eukaryota > Metazoa > Chordata > Chondrichthyes > Rajiformes > Arhynchobatidae > Rhinoraja > Rhinoraja longicauda. Next base: position 398,628 of record NC_135988.1, on the reverse strand, counting down.
AATCCGTGCCTGCCTTCTCCCCAATATCCCTCGATTCCACTAGCCCCTAGAGCTCTATCTACTTCTCCCTTAAATCCATCCAGTGATTTGGCTTCCACTGCCCTCTGTGGCAGAGAATTCCACAAATTCACAACTCTCTGGGTGAAAAAGGTTTTTCTCACCTCAGTCTTAAATGACCTCCCCTTTATTCTAAGACTGTGGCCCCTGGTTCTGAGATGAGACAAAACCTTTAAAACCCAGGTAGTTGTGAATTTGTGGAATTCTCTGCCACAGAAGGCCGTGGAGGCCATTCACTGGATGAATTTAAAAGAGAGTTACATAGAGTTCGAGGGCTAGCGGAATCAATGGATCCGGGGAGAAGGCAGGCACAGGTTACTGATTGTGGATGATCAACCACGATCACAATGAATGGCGGTGCTGGTTCGAAGAGTCAAGTGGCCTCCTCCTGTACCTACTTTCTATGTTTCTATGTTTCCATGTCTATTCAACGTTCCAACTCACATCATCAGATAAATCTAAGATAGTTGTGAAAGGGAGATATTTACGGGATAATCATCGTTCTGAAATGCACATGGGTTACTTTTACTGGACTGGCAGAATGTTCCATACACCCTTCACCAATTGTGCGGAAAAGGTCCCATTAACTCCGCCCATTCACCTTAACTGTCCTTTGAATCTCGATTCCCTTATTGAGGGAAATAAGTTCTGTGCGTCTACCCGATCTGTTCCTCTCGTGATTTTATTCACTATAAGATCAGCCCTCATCCTCCCGCACTCCAAGGAATAGAGTCCCAGCCAGCTCAACCTCTCCCTTTAGATCAGACCCTCGCACCCTGGGAATATCTTCGTAAATCTTCTCCGAACGCTTTCCAACTTGACATCTTTCCTATAACAAGGTGCCCAGAACTAAGCACAGTCTAAATGTGGTCTTACCAATGTTTTCCATAACTGCAACATGACCTCCCAAATTCTGTGTGCATGCATTCCCAGATCCTTCTGCTCTATAACACTGCATAGCACTGCAATTCATTGTGTAGGTCCTGCCCATGTAAGACTTTCCAAAATGCAACATGTCACATTTATCTGCATTAAATTCCATCCAGCTGTCCTCAGCCACCTGGCAAATCGATCAAGATCCCGCTGCAATTGTGGCATCCATCTTCGCTATCTGCAATCCTACCCACTTTTGTGCAAACCATCTGCAAATTTGCTAGTCTTGCCATACACATTCTCATACAAATAATTTATATAAATGAGAAACAGTAAAGAGCCAAGCAGCAAATTCGGACGCATACAACAGGCCTCCAGTCCGAGAAGCAACCTTCCACCATTACCCTCTGCTTCCTTCCATGAAGCCAATTTTCTATCCATTCAGCTATCTTTCCTTGGATTCCATGCGATCTAACCTCCCAAAGCACCTTGTCGTGTGGAACCTTCTCGAATGCTTTGCTGAAGCCCAAATATATAACATCTGTCCTCAATAACCTTTTTGGTCACATCTGCAAATGTGAAGATGTCCTATCCTATGTATCCTGTACCGCAGAATCCTCTCGAGTAACTTTGCCTGTAGTTCCCAGCCTTTTCCATGTATCCTTTCTTGAAGGGCTAAACTCTCCACGTGATTTTGTGTACCAGACGGAGTGCTTCCAATATCTGCGTGGAGGTCAGGAAATGCATGCATTAGTTAATTACCATCGTCTGCGAACTTGATCCTATGAATGATAACGCCCCAGTGGCAAGATGTGGAGTGGAAGCATCCCTTTCGATGAATGCGTAGGTCTAACGTTACTTCCCAAACTTAGATCCATTTTGCTTGATATGACTAAATCACACTGGGCACGTAATGTGGGGAAGATGCTGGAGTCAATTATCAAAGAGATAGTGACGGCGTATTTGGATAGCAATGAAAGGATTGGTCCAATTCAGCATGGATTTATGAAGGGGCAATCCAGCTTGTTTAATCTTCTGGAATATTTTGAGGATGTGACAAGTAAAATGGATGATGGAGAGCCAGTAGATGTAGTGTTTGTAGACTTTCAGAAAACCTTTGATAAGGTCCCACACGACAGATTGATGAGCAAAATTAGAGCACTTGGTATTGGGGGTAGGGCATTGACATGGATAGAGAATTGGTTGGCAGACAGGAAGAGATGGGCCATCTTCAGAATGGCAGGCAGTGTCGAGTGGAGTGCCGCAAAGCTCAGTGCTGGGGCCCCAACTATTTATAATATATATTAATGATTTGGATGATGGGATTAGAAGTAACTAACGAGAAAGTTTGCACATGACACAAAGCTGGGTGGCGCTGTGAACTGCGAAGAGGATGTTAGCAGAGGAGCATGTGAACTGCGAAGAGGATGTTGACTTGGACAGGTTGAGTGAGTGGGCAGATGCATGGCAGATGCAGTATAATATAGATAAATGTGAGGTTGTCCACTTCGTCGGCAAAACAAAGGGACAGATTATTATCTCAATGGTGTCAGATTAGGTAAACGGGAACAGCAACGAGACCTGGGTGTCCTTGTACACCAGTCACTGAAAGTAAGCGCGCAGGTAGAGCAGGCATTGAAGAAAGCTAATGATATGTTGGTTTTCATAACGAGAGGATTTGAGTATAGGAGAAAAGTGGTCCTTCTGCAATTGTATAGGGCCCTGGTGGGACCACATCTTGAGTATTGTGTGCCGTTTTGGTCTCCTAATTTGAGGAAGGACGTCCTTGCTATTGAGGCAGTGCAGCGTAGGTTCACGAGGTTAATCCTTGGGATGGCGGTACTGTCCTATGAGGAAAGATTGGAAAGACTGGGCTTGTATGCACTGGAGTTTAGAAGGTTGAGAAGGAATCTTATACAGACGTATAAAATTATACAAGCCGTGACAAGCGAGATGCAGGAAAAATGTTCCCAATGTTTGGGGAGTCCAGAACCAGGTGCCACAGTCTGAGTAGAAAGGGGAGGCCATCTAAATCAGGTGAGAAGAAACTTTTTCACCCAGAGTTGTGAATTTATGGAATTCTCTGCTACAGAAGGCAGTGGAGGCCAATGCACTGGATGAATGTAATAGAGAGTTAGATAGAAATCTCGGGGTTTAGTGGAATCAAGGGATATGGGGAGAAGGCAGGCACAGGTTACTGATTGTGGATGATTAGCCATGATCACAGTGACCGGCGGTGCTGGATCGAAGAGTCTAATGTCCTCCTCCTGGACCTATTTTCTATGTTTCTATGAATAGTTACGTTTAACAAACTCTAACCTCGTGTCGTAGAAATAGAGTTTGCAACATTCCCTGTTTTTAAATGTGAACAAAGAATATTAAAACTCATAGTTCGCGAAATCCCTGGAGGAAAGAAATTCATTGCAGAATGAGAAAAAATCGTTTACGGTTCTTGTTTGTTCAGTGGGCTGTGGCTGATGTGCCAGAGGAAACAGTCACGCTAGTTGTCTCCGTGGAATTCCCTCACTTGTATAAATGTGTGCTAAATCAATCACCAATACAGATGGACAGTTGGAAAGTTCTGTGCGACTGTTCGCTGCTTCACACGGAAAATGGGATATCCAGCAATTTACTACATAGCCGGCACTTTCTATCCTGTACTTGCGGCGGTTGGTATTCCTGGTAAGATACTGGAACTGGCGACTGAAACAGCGCTGAAACAGGGCTTTCGATCCACCGATTCAGCGCCGACCAGCAATCCCCGCACACTGACGCTGTCCTACGCACGCTAGGAACAATTTACAACTGCACCAAGCAAATTAGCCGACAGACCTGCACGTCTTTGGAGTGTGGGATGAAACCGGAGTTCCCGGAAACCCCCAATAAGGTCACGGGGAGAATGTACAAACTCCGAGCAGACAAGGTCCCGTAGTCAGGATCAAACCCGGGTCTCTGCCGCTGTCAGGCAGCAAGTTTAACGCTGCGCACCGTGCCGCCCTGTGTGTAGGTCTCTTTCTTTTCTCTACTTGCTGCTCTGTAGAAGAGTCGCGGTGATACCCAGCCCAGATCCTACCTCAGCTGACGAGTGTCTTCAAAAAGGTTCAGGCTTCAGCGCATGTTTTATTTAAGGCATTTTGTTGTTATTGATGTGTGGTTCTTTTGTCAATCACATCAGTTAAATGTTGACATTGTTTCAGCATTTAAGCGCATTCAAATCTGGCATATATTCTTCCAGCTCCGGGTTTCATTAATACAGAAAATTGGAACTTTGCAGACAATCCTTACCGTCGCCGCTGATTCGATGTTGTTAATGTTATAAATGCTCAATTACATGTTCATTTCCATTGAAGCAACGATTCGAAATGACTGAGGTGCTCAGTGCACCGTAGCCCACGGTATATTGGTGCAAATTGCCGACACATCTGCCTCTCCAATCAGCCCCGCTCTAAGCATTTCTCCGAACGGAAATTGAGTAAAGTGCATCAGGTGTTTGCTCACTTGGAACTAACGTTTTATTGTATTTCTTGCAGTTAATTTAACGGCGATTGTGATCCTCTCTCGGGGAAAATGTGGTCTCTCCAAATGCATCACCCGTTACCTGGTGGGAATGGCAACAGCGGATCTCATGGTCGTTGTCGTCGTTGCATTAATTGAACAAGTTAATAACATCTACGTTTACGCTAGTTCATTGCTCATCACTCCGGTTTGCGCGCTGACACTTGGATTGAGGGTTGTAACCATGGACTGTTCCGTTTGGTTCACCGTCAGTTTCACTTGCGATCGCTTCTTGGCGATCTGTTGTCAAAAGCTACGTGAGCGCTACAGCAGCGAGCGGGCAGCGTGTGTGGTTATGGTGACTGTGGCTGCCGCCAGCTGCGCCAGGTGCGTTCCCTTTTACTTTGCCTTGGAGCCTTATGTCATAATTGACAACATGCCTTGGCGTTGCGCCTTCACAGAGGAGTACGCCACTTTGCCGGCATGGAAAGGTTTCGAGTTACTTGACAGTATCTTAACACCGCTGTTACCGATCGGTTTAATCCTGTTGTTCAATGGGTTAACTGTCAGACATGTCATAGCGGCCAATAGAGTCCGCAGAGGACTTCGGAAGAGCAATGAGAACCAGAAGGATACAGAGGTGGAGAACCGGAGAAAATCGATGATTTTGCTCTTCGCTATATCAGGCAATTTCATATTATTTTGGATACCCTATGTGGTTCATTCTCTGAAATGGCAAGCACAAAATTTCTTTTATACCGATAGATATTTCAGCAGCCCGGTATATATCCTACAGCAGTTCGGATATATGTTGCAGATTCTCAGTATGTGCACCAACACGTGTATCTATACACTGACACAGAGGAAATTCAGGGAGCAGCTGAAGAATGGAGTGAAATATCTGCTCACATTGAATGGCCAGTTATGCAGATGACGTGCAAGCCTGGTTGCAACTTGGCTGAAAGTTCAAATAAATGTCTTTAAAAATTCGTTCCTTCGGTAAAATGCCATAAAGTCAATGCAGGCATGCGCCTGACATCCGGGAACCCGGTATACTCACTTAATTTGGTCACGTTTGGAAAGTGTGGGCACATGCTACCTGTTGCTGTTGTAATGTTGCATTGGTGGAATTACATTCCAATCCACTGGACCATTGATCGTTGGAACAAACTTTCGGACAGCTGGAGAATATAACTCACAGCTGGAATATAACTCAGAGCTTAGGTGGCGCAGCGGTAGAGTTGCTGCCTTACAGCGAATGCAGCGCCGGAGACTCAGGTTCGATCCCGACTACGGGTGCTGTACTGTAGGGAGTTTGTACGTTCTCCCCGTGACCTGCGTGGGGTTTCTCCGAGATCTTCGGTTTCCTCCCACACTCCAAAGACGTACAGGTTTATAGGTTAATTGGCTGGGCAAATGTAAAAATTATCCCTAGTGGGTGTAGGATAATGTTAATGTGCGGAGATCGCTGGGTCCTGCTGGGCCGAAGGGCCTGTTTCTGCGCTGTATCTCTAAATCTAAATCTAAAAATCTAAGTCTGGTGTCAGATGCATTGACAATAGAAAATAGACAATAGACAATAGGTGCAGGAGTAGGCCATTCAGCCCTTCGAGCCAGCACCGCCATTCAATGCGATCATGGCTGATCACTCTCAATCAGTACCCCGTTCCTGCCTTCTCCCCATACCCCCTCATTCCGCTATCCTTAAGAGCTCTATCCAGCTCTCTCTTGAAAGCATCCAACGAACTGGCCTCCACTGCCTTCTGAGGCAGAGAATTCCACACCTTCACCACCCTCTGACTGAAAAAGTTCTTCCTCATCTCCGTTCGAAATGGCCTACCCCTTATTCTCAAACTGTGGCCCCTTGTTCTGGACTCCCCCAACATTGGGAACATGTTATCTGCCTCTAATGTGTCCAATCCCCTAATTATCTTATATGTTTCAATAAGATCCCCCCTCATCCTTCTAAATTCCAGTGTATACAAGCCCAATCGCTCCAGCCTTTCAACATACGACAGTCCCGCCATTCCGGGAATTAACCTAGTGAACCTACGCTGCACGCCCTCCATAGCAAGAATATCCTTCCTCAAATTTGGAGACCAAAACTGCACACAGTACTCCAGGTGCGGTCTCACCAGGGCCCGGTACAACTGTAGAAGGACCTCTTTGCTCCTATACTCAACTCCTCTTGTTACGAAGGCCAACATTCCATTGGCTTTCTTCACTGCCTGCTGTACCTGCATGCTTCCTTTCATTGACTGATGCACTAGGTCACCCAGATCTCGTTGAACTCCCCCTCCTCCTAACTTGACACCATTCAGATAATAGACGGAATCTTTCGGTTTCCGATATAAATCCTGTTGACTAATCGTTGATCAGCGAAAAATTTCGTCGCCCATAACACAACTAAAATATACAGTAACTGGTGAAAGAACATTCTCACGCGGAAATGGGGTGTTTCTAGTTTGTGACATGTGAATAGGCTGGTATCAAAAATACGTCCGAGGCTTGCCGTTTGAGGTTCGCCCCGACAATTCGATATTTCTGATTAAAGTTTTCAATAGCGCAACGACCTCGTCGATTTGATTTCTTTCAGCAATTAATCCTTGCCAGACACGAGAAATTGGTTCCAAATGCTCGCCTCAAGACCCCGCCCTCCAATTTTCTGCTGTTGCTCTTTTAATTAATTCACTTTTTTTCCCCTCGTGTTTTGGACCGTTTATGTAGGCGTTTGTTTACATTCTCTTCGAACGTGAAGGCATCTTTTAAGCAATTAATGAATGAAAAGTTTGGCCGATAATACCTCTCTCCGTCAAAGGACGTGTTCGTGAATTTACAGCTCAGACACTAGAATTAATTCGGACAAATACAGACTTCATGCCATTGATCTGACGAAGGGTTTACGATAATAAACTTTTCCACGGATGCTGAATGACATGTTGAATACTTCCAACGCCTTTTTATTTTCTATTTCTGTTTCACTCTACCCGTACCCTATATCTGACTTTACTCAGATACGCACGGACACCAAATAAAACGGCTCACAACAGTGGTGAGTCTACCGAACAAGTCGGGATAATAAAACCATAACAATGTACACCGTGAAACACTGAGCAATGTCAAGCTGATTCCACAAGCCAAAGTAACGGTAGGATTTTTATGCCCTCGTGACACAATGGAAACTTGTAGAGTTGAAATCAATCGTCATTAATCAATGTCTCCGTAACCTTTCATCTTTTATTTTTCCAATAATTAAATTTATTCTTACGTTTCTTGTTTAGAAATCTCCCTCCCCCGTGCCCAACATGTAGATAACATAAATGTCTAGATTCTACTCGCCAAATGGAGTCTCCTCGTAAAAGACGTCGTTTGTTAACCTTTGGGAGATGTGCCTGCTAAACACAGTGACCGAGAACAACAGTAACGCAGAATTACAACAGATAAGAACCTAACCAGAACTACAAAGGATTATCCCCCCCCCCTCCGCCCCCGCCCCCTACTGATAAGAAAGCCTGCTTCTCAGCAGAATGTTTCAGTTTTCGCTATTTTAACTACATTCTATCGTGGTAATTTTTCACATCATGCTCCCGAGTATGTGAGCTCCAGGGTTACCCAAATATAACCTACTCATCTTCCTTATAATTCTCAAAATTTCCGAAAACATTTCTGCCTCTTGGCAATTGGTCACGCCCAATTAAGCCATAATACACAGCACCCTCTAATACTAAAACTAATTGATATCTGTTATCCCCTCTTCCTACCTGCATAACTAGCATCAGGATTTTCAACGTATCATATTGCCTCCTGTTATACTAAAATAAGAAAAAAACAATCGCACTCAATAACTGTACAAAAACTAATTTAAAAACGGACATTTGCTTACATGCCACTATCGTATCTACCTCAGCCACCAAACCCGACTGGGTGATCCAAGCAACTCACCGCACTCTATTAAAAAAGTTGCCTGTCACATTTCCTTTAAACCTTGCCCCTCTCACAATATATGCCCTCTAGAATTTTATGTTTCCATCCTTGGAAAAAGGTTCTATCTGTCACCCCGTCTATGCTCAACATATGATGTACATGTATTAAATCTCCCCACAACCTCCGTCCTTACATAGAAAGGAATACGAGTCTGTCCAAACTCTCCCTGTAGCAAATGGCCTCCAATGCAAGCAACGTTCTCTACTTTCTCCACATTCCCTCCAAAGGCTCCACATCCTTCTTGTAAATGTACCACTACAATTGCACGTCTACCATTACTTGTGCGACTAGATTCAACAACAGATGGTTAATACAAGTCACACATAATACAAGGGCATCTTGGGCCGGCGGAGGCACAGTTGGAGGAACAGGTGGAAGGACAGGAGGTGGGAAAGGTGGAGGAACCCGCAAAGGGGGGCGACCTCGTGGCCGAGGCTGGGCAACCCGCACCGATTCGTCGATGCCCAAGTGCGCCGGCATTAAGCGGTCAATTGACACGGCCTCCGGCCGGGCCCCCATGTCCAAGACAAAGTTTGTCTGCCGTGCTGCAGCATCCGGTACGGGCCGTCATATGGCTTCTGGAGCGGCGTCCAGTGGGCGTCACGGCGCAGGAACATATAGGCGCAGTCCCGGAGGGCCGATGGCACGTACGGGCGGAATGTCCCGTGGCGGGATATCGGCACAGGTGCGAGCTTGCCAACTCGCTCGCGAAGGCGCTGTAAGGCGGACGAGGGCGGTTCCTCCTGCCCCGGCGACGAGGGCACGAACTCCCCGGGCACCGTGAGCGGTGCCCCGTACACGAGCTCCGCTGAAGATGAGGCCTGGTCCTCCTTAGGTGCAGTCCGTATACCCAGCAAGACCCATGTTAGCTCGTCCATCCAGTCCGGGACGGAGAGTTGCACCTTCAGCGCTGTCTTCATCTGCCGGTGGAACCTCTCCACCAGGCCGTTTGCCTGCGGGTGATAGGAAGTGGTGTGGTGCAACCACACGCCCAACAGGTGAGACATGGCCGCCCACAGCTCAGAGGTGAACTGTGGCCCGCGGTCCGAAAAGATGACCACCGGCAGCGAGCAATTCAGTGCACGGCCAACGCACGAGCGCATGTAGCTGTGGCTGTGTCGGCCAGCGGTATGGCGTCCGGCCACCGCGTGAAGCGGTCCACCACCGTGAGGAGGTGGGTGATGCCCCGGGACGGTGGGAGCTGGCCCACAATGTCCACGTGCAGATGGTCGAAACGCCGGCAGGGTAGACCGAACTCCTGGAGTGGCGCCCAGACGTGGCGTTGGAACTTCGCCGTCTCGCACCGAATGGAGGTGCGGGCCCAGTGGCCAACCTGCTTGCGTAGACCGTGCCACATGAACCGTGCAGCTACCAGTGCGTTTGTCGCCTGGATGGATGGGTGAGCCAGCCCGTGGACCACGTCGAACACCCTCCGGCGCCACACGGCAGGGACGATGGGTCGCGGCTGACCTGCCGACATATCGCACAGTATCGTCGCTCCTCCGGGGCCGAGAGGAACATCCTCAAGGCGGAGAGTGAGGGGGAGAGAGGGGGGAGCGGGGAGAGTGAGGGGAGAGTGAGAGGAGAGTGAGGGGAGAGTGAGGGGAGAGTGAGGGGAGAGTGAGAGGAGAGTGGGGGGGAGAGTGAGGGGAGAGTGATGGGAGAGTGAGTGGAGAGTGAGGGGAGAGTGAGGGGAGAGTGAGGGGAGAGTGGGGGGGAGAGTGAGGGGAGAGTGAGGGGGAGTGAGGGGGAGTGAGGGGGAGTGAGGGGAGAGTGGGGGTGGGGAGAGTGAGGGGAGAGTGAGGGGGAGTGAGCGGGAGTGAGGGGGGAGTGAGGGGAGAGTGGGGGGGAGCGAGGGGAGAGTGAGGGTGAGTGGGGAGAGTGAGGGGAGAGTGGGGGGAAAGAAGGGAGAGTGAGGGGGAGAGTGGGGGGACAGAGTGGGGAGAGTGCGGGGAGATTGAGCGGAGAGTGAGGGGAGCGTGAGGGGAGAGTGAGGGGATAGTGAGGGGATAGTGGGGAGAGTGACGGGGAGGGGTCCGGGGGGGAGATTTTAAAGTTAAAACATTTCATTTCTAACCGATTTCTTGAAGGTCTTCAGAATGTGACGTTAGAATGGGACCCGGGCGTCTGTGAGATAAGGTCGCGCCCGCCCCCCCCCCCGGACAAAGTAATGCGCCCCTCCCCGGACCTTGGTGGGTGTGGGGGGCGGCAGGAGAGAATGGGGGAGTGGGGGAGGAGAGAGTGGTGGTGGGAGGGGGATTGGGACTGGGGAGGGCAGCGGGGGTCGGGGGGAGGTGGGGAGTGGGGGAGGGAGTGGGGAGGGAGGGAAAGGGGGTAAGATGGGTGGGGGAAGGGGACAGTAAGAGTGAAAGGGGGGAGGTGGATGGTGGGGGGTAGAGAGGGGTTGTGGGGGAAGGGGGGTGGCGTGGGGGGGAGGGAGACCGTGGGGGTCAGGGGAGAGTGGGGAAGGGGGTGGGGCGAGTGGGTGGAGAGGAGGGTGGGGGTTGGAGGGGGTGAGGGTGGGAGGCGGGGGGTGGGGTAGTAGCGGTGGAGAGATGGGGCGTGGGGAAGAGTGAGAGTGGGGCTGGGGAGGAGAGAATGGGGAGGGGGAGAGTGGGGGTAGGATAGAGTGGGAGAGAGTGGTTGGGGAATGAGGGGGTGGGGGAGAGTGAGAGTGGGGCTGGGGAGGAGAGAATTGGGGGGTGGGTGGAGGACAGAGTGGGGGAAAGGGGATGGTGGGGAAATGGGAGGAGCAGAGAGTGGGGTTGGGAGGGAGAGTGGGATTGGGGAGGGGGGACAGCGGGGGAGGGGGGGTTGTGGTGGGGGGGAAGTGAGGGTGGGGGTGGGGGGAGGATAGAGTGAGGGAGGCGTGGGTGGGGAGGAAGGGTGGATGAGAGAGGGAGTGGGGGAGAGTGAGAATGGGGTCTGGGAGGAGAGAATAGGGGGGTGGGGGGGAGAGAGTGGGGAAAGGGGGAGAATGAGAGTGGAGAGATGGGGCGTGGGGAAGAGTGAGAGTGGGGCTGGGGAGGAGAGAATGGGGAGCGGGAGGGTGGGGGTAGGATAGAGTGGGAGAGAGTGGTTGGGGAATGAGGGGGTGGGGGAGAGTGAGAGTGGGGCTGGGGAGGAGAGAATTGGGGGGTGGGTGGAGGACAGAGTGGGGGAAAGGGGATGGTGGGGAAATGGGAGGAGCAGAGAGTGGGGTTGGGAGGGAGAGTGGGATTGGGGAGGGGGGACAGCGGGGGAGGGGGGTTGTGGTGGGGGGGAAGTGAGGGTGGGGGTGGGGGGAGGATAGAGTGAGGGAGGCGTGGGTGGGGAGGAAGGGTGGATGAGAGAGGGAGTGGGGGAGAGTGAGAATGGGGTCTGGGAGGAGAGAATAGGGGGGTGGGGGGGAGAGAGTGGGGAAAGGGGGAGAATGAGAGTGGGGTTGGGGGAGGAGAGAGTGGGGGATAGGCGGGTGGTGGGGAATGTGATGGTGGGGGAGAGTGCGAGTGGGGGTGGGAGGTATAGTGGAATTGGGGAGGAAGGCAGGGTGGGGTGGGGAGGAGGGAAGAGTGGGGGCGGGAAGGAGGAGGGGTGTGGGGAAGGGGACAGCAGGGGTGGTGGAGTGGTGGTGGGGGGATGAGAGAGTGCGGTGGGGGAAGGGTGACAGTGGGGGTCAGGGTCGATGGGAGAGTGGTGGGTAAGGAGGTGAGGGGGATGAGGGGGATTGAATGGGGGGGGGGTTGAAGGTTCTACACCAATACAGGGGAGGCTTTGGGTCCAAGGCTCCTCGGTCA
>NC_135988.1:346992-385943 GCF_053455715.1 Rhinoraja longicauda | reverse complement strand
CTCCCCCCTACCCCCTCCCTCCCCTCTCCTTCCCCCCTCCCCCCTTCCCCCTCCCCTACCCCCTCCCCTCCCCCCCCTCCCTCCCCCTCCCCTCCCCCTCCACACCTCCCTCCTCCCTCCCTCCCCCTTCCCTCCCCCCACTCCCCTCCCGGTTACAATGGAAACCCGACGAGGACGGGCCCAACGGGCACACTTGTGCTGGTCTATCGAAGGAAAATGATGTTTTTATTTAATTCGGTCGCATATTTTTTTAAGTTACAGAGGTTTTAAAGCGCTGCCCCCCCCATGAATTATTGATGGTCCTATAGGGGGCGCTGCGTTGCGGATTTAGTCTTCAGCGTGTGACGTCACAATGGACAAGCAGCTGCTATTGGGTGTCTACTCTTTACAAATTTACATTTTTTTATTTTTAACCTTTTTTTTCTCAAGGTCTTCAATGCTTGTGTGAGATTGTTGCTACATTGTTGCGATAAGCAGCTGATTGTTTTTTAAAGTTGTGTTTTTTATTGCAAGTCACTTAACATACACAGATCAGCATGGGGCCCCTATGCTCGTGGGCCACCAGGGCAAGTGTTTCGAAAAAAAAAAGGGGAGGTCCCCCTTCCCCCCTCAAACCCCTTCCTCCCCACTCCTTCTCACCTCCATTCCCACTCCCCCCTCCTCCCCAACTCCCTCCCCATCCCTACCATCCTACCTCACCCCTCGGGACGGGCCCAACAGGGAAAGAGGGGTACTGGGAAAAGGGGAGGTCCCCCTCCCTCCCCCTCCACCCTTCACTCCCTCGAACCCTCCCGGTTACAATGGAAACCCTAAGAGGACGGGACAAAGGGGAGAGTGTGGGGAGAGTAAGAGTGGGGATGGGGGAGGAGAGAATGGGATGTGTGGGGACGGGCCCAACGGGCCATCTTTGCTAGTATACTATTAAAACTCAGATCTTGTGTGGAATTTATATATATGTATATATATTTGATTTCGCTGATTTCTCCAAAACGGTAAACCGTAGCGCCACGAATTTTCCACAGCATTAATCACCACGCGGACAGCTGCTGGTTGCCCTCCTCCCTACCTCCCCCTTCCCTCACTCCCCTCCTCCCGGTTACAATGGAAACCCTACGAGGACGGGCCCAACGGGGAAAGAGGGGTACTGGGAAAAGGGGAGGTCCCCCTCCCTCCCCCCTTCCCCCTCCCCTCCCCCTCCCTCCCCCTTCCCTCCACCCCTCCCTCCCCTCTCCCTCCCTTTCCCCCCTCCCTCCCCCTCCCCCCTACCCCCCTCCCTCCCCTCTCCCTCCCCCCTTCCCCCTCCCCTCTCCCCTCCCCTCCCCCCTCCCTCCCCTCCCCCCTCCACACCTCCCTCCTCCCTCCCTCCCCCTTCCCTCCCCCCCACTTCCCTCCCGGTTACAATGGAAACCCTACGAGGACGGGCCCAACGGGCACACTTGTGCTAGTATACTATTAAAACTCAGATCACGTGGCGGCGCCTAACGGCAGCGGCTGACTAGCAGTCTGTCCGTCTTTTTTTCCCTTTTTTTGTTGTGTGTCGGTGTTGGGATGGTTTTTATATATTATTTTTGGTTGTGTATGTGTGGGAGGGGGTGGTGGTGTGGGTGGGTGTGGGGGGGGGGGACTTTTCTCTTCCTCACGGCGCGGGGTGCGGCTCGGCTGCGGGGCCTAACATCGCCCGCTGCAGCTCGGCTGCGGGCTTTTCATCGCTGGTGCGGCTCGGCTGCGGACTTGACATCGCCCGGTGCGGCTCGACCACGGGACTTAGCTGCGCAAGGCTTGGTCGCGGGCCTTTCATCGCCCGGTTCGGCCGCGAGACGTTTCAGCGCCCGGTGCGGGGACTGTGCGGGTCGGTCGGGGACGAGCTGTCTGTCCGTGGGCGTGGGGAAGAGAGTGGAAGTTTTGTTGCCTCCATCACAGTGAGGGGGTGTTTGGAGTCACTGTGATGGACGTTTGTGTTGGGGTTATGTGTCTTGTGTTCTTTTTTTTTCTATGACTGCTATGTAGTTTCGTTCGGTACTTCGGTACCGAAGGACAAATAAAGCTCTGTTATACTGTTATACTGTTATACTGTTATATGTGTTATGTACGTATCTGTGATTTCGTTGATTGTGGAAAAACGGTGAACCGTAGCGCCACGATGACAGCTGCTGGAAAATGATCTTTGAATTTAATTTGGTCGTATATTTTTTAAGTTACAGAGGTTTTAAAGCGTCCCCCCACCTCATGAATTATTGATGGTCCTATAGGGGGCGCTGCGGTTCGGATTTAGTCTTCAGCGTGTGACGTCACATCTGCTATTGGGTGTCTACTCTTTACAAATTTACATTTTTTTAATTTTAACCTTTTTTTTCCCAAGGGCTTCTTCTTGTGACGTCACAATGCTCGTGTGAGATGGGTGCTACATTGTTGCGAAAAACAACTGATTGTTTTTAAAGTTGTGTTTTTTATTGCAAGTCACTTAACATACACAGATCAGCATGGGGCCCCTATGCTCGTGGGCCACCGGGGCAAGTGTTTCGAAAAAAGAAAGGGGAGGTCCCCCTTCCCCCCTCAACCCCTTCCTCCCCACTCCTTCCCACCTCCACCCCCACTCCCTCCCCCCCTCCTCCCCAACTCCCTCCCATCCCTCCCCACCTCCCTCACCCCTCGGGGACGGGCCCAACGGGAGAGAGGGGTACTGGGAAAAGGGGAGGTCCCCCTCCCTCCCCCCTTCCCCCTCCCTCCCCCCTCCCTCCACCTCCCCCCTTCCCCCCTCCCCCCCTTACCCCCTCCCCTCCCACCCCTTCCCTCCTCCCATCCCCCCCTCCATCCCCCTCCCCTCCTCCCTCCCTCCCCCCTCCCTCCCCGCCTCCCGGTTACAATGGAAACCCTACGAGGACGGGCCCAACGGGGAAAGAGGGGTACTGGGAAAAGGGGAGGTCCCCCTCCCTCCCCCATTCCCCCTCCCTCCCCCCTCCCTCCACCTCCCCCCCTTCCCCTCCCCCTCCCCTCCCCCCCTTCCCTCCCCTCCTCCCTCCACACCTCCCTCCTCCCTCCCTCCCCCTCCCTCACCCCGCCTCCCAGTTACAATGGAAACCCTACGAGGACGGGCCCCAACGGGGAAAGAGGGGTACTGGGAAAAGGGGAGGTCCCCCTCCCTCCCCCCTTCCCCCTCCCCTCCCCCCTCCCTCCCTCTCCCTCCCCCTCCACACCTACCCCCCTCCCTCCCCTCTCCTCCCTCCCCCCTTCCCCTCCCCCCTCCCCCCTCCCCTCCCCCCTCCCGTCCCCCTCCCTCCCCCTCCCCTCCTCCCTCCACACCTCCCTCCTCCCTCCCTCCCCCATTCCTCCCTCCCGTCCTCCCGGTTACAATGGAAACCTACGGAGGACGGGCCCAACGGGGAAAGAGGGGTACTGGGGAAAAAGGGAGGTCCCCCTCCCTCCCCCCTTCCCCCTTCCCATCCCACTTCCTCCCCCTCCCTCCCCCTCCTCCCTCCCTCCCCCTTCCCTCCCCCCACTCCCCTCACGGTACAATGGAAACCCTTCGAGGACGGGCCCAACGGGCACACTTGTGCTAGTCTATATACTAAAACTCAGATCTTGTGAATAAATGTGTTTGTATGTTTGTATATATCTGTGATTTCGCTGATTGCGGCAAAACTGTGAAACGTAGCGCCACAATTTTTGCACCTCCTTAATCACCACGCGGACAGCGGCTGGAAAATTATATTTTTATTTAATTCGTCGCATATGTTTTAAGTTACAGAGGTTTAAAGCGCTGCCCCCCCTTGATTTATTGATGTTTTCAGGGGGGCGCTTTGGTGCGGATTTAGTTTTCAGCGTGTGTATGTCTGCGATTTCGGCTGATTTCTGGAAAACGGTAAACAATAGCGCCAAGATGTTTGTACCGCCTTAATCACAACGCTGGACGCTTGCCGAAAATGATATTTTTATTTAATTCTGTCGTATATGTGTTAAGTTACAGAGGTTTAAAAGTCAAGACTTTTTTTTCTCGGTTATTTCGGCTTATTTCGGCAAAAACGGTGAACCGTAGCGCAACGATTAAGTTACAGAGGTTTTAAAGCGCTGCCCCCCCCCTTGATTTATTGAATGTTTTCAGGGGGGCGCTTTGGTGCGGATTTAGTTTTCAGCGTGTGTATGTTTGCGATTTCGGCTGATTTCTGGAAAACGGTAAACAATAGCGCCAAGATGTTTGCACCGCCTTCATCACCGCGCTGGACGCTGCTGGGAAAATGATATTTTTATTTGATTCGGTCGCGTATTTTTTAAGTTACAGAGGTTTTAGTTTAAAAAAAAACAAAAACGGCCGTTTTTTTCAATTGCCTTCAGCGTGTGACGTCAAAAAGCTCGCGCAACCCCCCTCCTACTGATTTATTGAAGGCTTTCAGCGTGGCGCTGCTGTGAGTCTGTGCGTATGGGCTCACCTCTCCTCTCTCCCCTTGCTTCTCTCCCCTTGCTTCTCTCCTCTCTCCCACACCCGGGAGACCCTCTCCCCGC
The DNA here is from genome assembly GCF_053455715.1 of Rhinoraja longicauda. NCBI lineage: Eukaryota > Metazoa > Chordata > Chondrichthyes > Rajiformes > Arhynchobatidae > Rhinoraja > Rhinoraja longicauda. Next base: position 381,446 of record NC_135988.1, on the reverse strand, counting down.
TATCCCCCCCCGGACCTTTCACTGATGCGCTCCCCACCCCCCCCCCCCCGGACCTTTCACTGATGCGTTCCCCAGCCCCGCGGTCTGAGAACGGGGACTGGGGAGGGGGACAACAGGGGTCGTCCGGAGGGGGCTTGGTGGTGGTGGAAATAGGGATACTGGGAAAAGGGGAGATCGTGGGGAAAGGGGGGGGTACGGGGAGAGTAAGATTGGGGCTGGGGGAGGAGAAAATGGGGGGTGTGGGGAGAGGGGAGAGGGTCTCCCGGGTGTTATATATCTGTGATTTCGCTGATTTCGGGAAAACGGTCAGCCGTAGCGCACGATTTTGCACCACCTTAATCACCACGCTGACAGCTGCTGGAAAATTATATTTGTATTTAATTCGGTCGCATATTGTTTAAGTTACAGAGGTTTTAAAGCGCTGCCCCCCCCCCTTATTGAAGTTTTTATAGGGGGCGCTGCGGTGCGGCTGTGCTCAGTACGCATGCGCGGCATCTCCTCACTTGTATATATATTTCACTGATTCGGCTGATTACGGCACGGTAGCGCCACAATTGTTGCACCGCCTAATCACACCGCTGGACGCTTGCCGAAAATAATGTTTTTATTTAATTCGGTCGTTTATTTTTTAAGTTACAGAGGTTTAAAACTCAAGATGTTTTTTTCTCTCAGTTATTTAGGCTGATTTCGGAAAAAACCGCCTTAATCATCACGCTGAACATTGCTGGAAAATGATTTTTTCATTTGATTCGGTCGCGTATTTGTTAAGTTACAGAGGTTTAAGTAAAATAAAATAAAAAACAGCCGTTTTTTCAATTGCCTTCAGCGTGTGACGTCAAAAAGCTCGCGCAACCCCCCCTCCTACTGATTTATTGAAGGCTTTCAGCGTGGCGCTGCTGTGCGTCTGTGCGTATGGGCTCACCTCTCCTCTCTCCCCTTGCTTCTCTCCTCTCTCCCACACCCGGCAGCGGCTGGAAAATTATATTTTTATTTAATTCGGTCGCATATGTTTTAAGTTACAGAGGTTTTAAAGCGCTGCCCCCCCTTGATTTATTGAATGTTTTCAGGGGGGCGCTTTGGTGCGGATTTAGTTTTCAGCGTGTGTATGTCTGCGATTTCGGCTGATTTCTGGAAAACGGTAAACAATAGCGCCAAGATGTTTGTACCGCCTTAATCACAACGCTGGACGCTTGCCGAAAATGATATTTTTTATTTAATTCTGTCGTATATGTGTTAAGTTACAGAGGTTTAAAAGTCAAGACTTTTTTTTCTCGGTTATTTCGGCTTATTTCGGCAAAAACGGTGAACCGTAGCGCAACGATTAAGTTACAGAGGTTTTAAAGCGCTGCCCCCCCCCCCCTTGATTTATTGAATGTTTTCAGGGGGGCGCTTTGGTGCGGATTTAGTTTTCAGCGTGTGTATGTTTGCGATTTCGGCTGATTTCTGGAAAACGGTAAACAATAGCGCCAAGATGTTTGCACCGCCTTCATCACCGCGCTGGACGCTGCTGGAAAATGATATTTTTATTTGATTCGGTCGCGTATTTTTTAAGTTACAGAGGTTTTAGTTTAAAAAAAAACAAAAAACGGCCGTTTTTTCAATTGCCTTCAGCGTGTGACGTCAAAAAGCTCGCGCAACCCCCCTCCTACTGATTTATTGAAGGCTTTCAGCGTGGCGCTGCTGTGAGTCTGTGCGTATGGGCTCACCTCTCCTCTCTCCCCTTGTTTCTCTCCCCTTGCTTCTCTCCTCTCTCCCACACCCGGGAGAACATCTCCCCGCTATCCCCCCCCCCCACGGACCCCCTGCCCCCTCACTCTCTCCCCCCTCCACAAATACCGCCCCATCTCTCATCACCCTCCCCCCCTCCATCCTCAACACCTCCCTCCCTCCACCACTCCCTGGGTGTGGGCACGGGCCCAACGGGCCCGCTTTGAACGGGCACACTTGTTCTAGTATACTACTAAAATTCAGATCTTGTTTATATATATATACATATATGGACTATCAGTGATTGTAGCGTCACAATTTTTGCACCGCCGTAATCACCACTCTCGCCGCGGGTGCATATAACAGGTTCATTTAAATGGGTCGTATATTTGTTAAGTTAGAAAGGTTTGAAAGTTAAAACATTTAATTTCTAACCGATTTATTGAAGGTCTTCAGCGTGTGACGTCACAATGCCCCTGTGAGATGAGCTCGCGCTGCCCCCCCCCCCTCCCCCACAACTCATGCAGATATATGTATAACATGTGGACCTGCAGCCACAACGGTAAACCACAGCGCCACAATGTTAGCGTCACCTTAATCACCACTCTCCTCGCGACTGTTTATAACAAGTTTTATTTACATTGGTCGTATATTTTTTAATTTACCGACATTTTAAACTTTAAAACTTTCATTTCTAAACACATTTTTTCAAAGTGCTGTGCGTCTGACGTCACCACAGATGCACGCACGCCTCTCCTCACTCGCACAAAGAAGATGGCCGCCGTTAGCGGAGCCGCCCGCCCGCAATCACGGCCCCCCTATCCTCTCACTCTCCCCGCTCTCCCACACCCGGGGGACACTCCCGAGCAGGACGGAGATGGTCGGACTGATGGTCCACTCATAATTCCCTTCCGTCCCTTCAACCCACGCTACGGCGTCCTCGAGTCCCGCCTCCCGCCCGGGCCCAGCGCCCCGCACCGTCACCGCTCACAGGCCGCAGCGCCTCGGGCAGCTTCTTCTTCTCCTCCTTCAGCGGCCGCTACCACCCATGGCAGCGTCGACGAGGGCCGCTGCCACGGACGGCCCCGTTGCGAATTCAGAATATGATTATTATGATTATGATTTAAGGTGAGAGGGGAAAAATTAATAGGAATCTGAGGGGCACTGCTTTCACACCCTAAGTGCTTGGTATATGGAATGAGTTGCCAGAGGAGGTAGTTGAGGCAAGTACTATAACAGCGTTTAAAAAAAACATGAGGACTGGTACAGGCAAAAATAAAGATTAGGAGGGATAGGGTCCAAATGCGGTCAGGTGGGACTAGCGTGGATGCGGCATATAGGTCGGCATTGATAATTATGGCGAAAAGGCCTGTTTCTCTACTCTATGACTCCATGATTGGTCAATACCTCCGCCTGTGGCATTACCTTTAAGGCCAAGAAAAGGTTCAATATTTTTAAGAGCTTGATACTTGAAAGGTGCAAACTAGTGCCCGAAAGGAGTGACTCTGTGTGCAGCATCAGAAGAAATCTACTATTTAGTTTTAATTTTGAAATGCAGTATGGAAACAGGGCCTTCGGCCCACCGGGTCTAACCATCAATAACCCATTCCGACTAGTTGTATGTTTTTCCACTTTCTCATCCAACCAAACCACAAGGCGCAATTTACTGAGGCCAATTAACGTACAAACCCAAATCTCTTTGGGAAGTGGAAGGAAACCAGAGCACGTAGATAAAATCCACCAAGGAGAATGAACAAACTCCACACAGACAGCACCCAAGGTGAGGAACGACCCCGTGTCTCTGGTGCTGTGAGCAGCTCAGACGTGAGCATAGAAACATAGAAACAGAGAAAATAGGTACAGGAGGAGGCCATTCGGCCCTTCGTTCCAGCACCGCCATTCATTGTGATCAAGGCTGATCGTCCCCAATCAATAACCCGTGCCTGCCTTCTCCCCAATATCCCTCGATTCCACTAGCCCCTAGAGCTCTATCTAACTCTCTCTTAAATCCAACCAGTGATTTGGCTTCCACTGCCCTCTGTGGCAGAGAATTCCACAAATTCACAACTCTCTGGGTGAAAACGTTTTTTCTCACCTCAGTCTTAAATGGCCTCCCCGTCATTCTAAGACTGTCCCCTGGTTCTGTACTCGCTCAACATTGGGAACATTGAGAGCAGACGTATAAAATTATGAAAGGACTGCACAACCTGGATTCAGGAAAAATGTTCCCAATGTTGGGGAGTCCAGACCCACGGTCCACAGTCTAAGAATAAAGGGGAGGCCATTTAAAACTGAGATGAGAAAAAACTTTTTCACCCAGAGAGTTGTGAATTTGTGGAATTCTCTGCCACAGAAGGCAATGGAGGCCATTCACTGGATGAATTTTAAAGAGAGTTAGATAGAGTTCGAGGGCCTAGCGGCATCAAGGGATATGGGGAGAAGGCAGGCACAGGTTACTGATTGTCGATGAGCAACCATGATCACAATGAATGGCGGTGCTGGTTCGAAGAGTCAAGAGGCCTCTTCCTGCACCTACTTTCTATGTTTCTATGTTTTCATGTCTATTCAACGTTCGAACTCACATCATCAGATAAATCTAAGATAGTTGTGAAAGGGAGATATTTACAGGAGAATCATTATTGCACATGGGTTAGCAGACTGCAGGGTGACTTGGACAGGTTGAGTGAGTGGGCAGATGCATGGCAGATGCAGTATAATGTAGATAAATGTGAGGTTGTCCACTTCGTCGGCAAAACAAAGAGACAGATTATTATATCAATGGTGTCAGATTCGGTATGGGGAACTGCTACGAGACCCGGGTGTCCTTGTACATCAGTCACTGAAAGTAAGCGCGCAGGTACAGCAGGCAGTGAAGAAAGCTAATGTTATGTTGGCTTTCATAACGAGAGGATTTGAGTATAGGAGAAAAAAGGTCCTTCTGCAATTGTATAGGGCCCTGGTGGGACCACATCTTGTGCATTGTGTGCCGTTTTGGTTTCCTAATTTGAGGAAAGACGTCCATGCTATTGAGGCAGTGCAGCGTTGATTCACGAGGTTAATCCTTGGGATGGCGGTACTGCCCTATGAGGGAATATTTGGGAAGACTGGGCTTGTATGCACTGGAGTTTAGAAGGATGAGAAGGAATCTTATACATAAGTATAAAATTATAAAACCCAGATGCAGGATGCAGGAAAAATGTTCCCAATGTTTGGGGAGTCCAGAACCAGGTGCCACAGTCTGAGTATAAAGGGGAGGCCATTTAAACCAGGTGAGAAGAAACTTTTTCACCCAGAGTTGTGAATTTATGGAATTTTCTGCTACAGAAGGCAGTGGAGGCCGATGCACTGGATGAATGTAATAGAGAGTTAGATAGAAATCTCGGGGCTAATTGGAATCAGGGGATATGGGGAGAAGGCAGGCACAGGTTACTGATTGTGGATGATTAGCCATGATCACAGTGACTGGCGGTGCTGGATCGAAGAATCTAATGTCCTCCTCCTGCACCTATTTTCTATGTTTCTATGAATAGTTACGTTTAACAAACTCTAACCTCGTGTCGTAGAAATAGAGTTTGCAACATTCCTATTTTTAAATGTGAACAAAGAATATTAAAACTCTTAGTTCGCGAAATCCCCGGAGGAAAGAAATTCATTGCAGAATGAGAAAAAATCGTTCACGGTTCTTGTTTGTTCAGTGGGCTGTGGCTGATATGCCAGAGGAGACAGTCACGATAGTTGTCTCCGTGGAATTCCCTCACTTGTATAAATGTGTGCTAAATCAATCACCAATACAGATGGACAGTTGGAAAGTTCTGTGCGACTGTTCGCTGTTTCACACAGAAAATGGGATATCCAGCAATTTACTACATAGCCGGCACTTTTTATCCTGCACTTGCGGCGGTTGGTATTGTTGGTAAGATACTGGAACTGGCGACTGTCTGTTTAGATTTGTCTAGAGAAACAGCGCTGAAACAGGGCTTTCGATCCACCGATTCAGCGCCGACCAACAATCCCCGCACACTTCATTTCCATTGAAGCAACGATTCGAAATGACTGAGGTGCTCAGTGCACCGTAGCCCACGGTAAATTGGTGCAAAGTGCCGACACATCTGCCTCTCCGATCAGCCCCGCTCTAAGCATTTCTCGGAACGGAAATTGAGTAAAGTGCATCAGGTTTTTGCTCACTTGGAACTAATGTTTTGTTGTATTTCTTGCAGTTAATTTAACGGCGATTGTGATCCTCTCTCGCGGAAATTGTGGTCTCTCCAAATGCATCACCCGTTACCTGGTGGGAATGGCAACAGCGGATCTCGTGGTCGTTGTCGTCGTTGCATTAATTGAACAAGTTAATAACATCTACGTTTACGCTAGTTCATTGCTCATCACTCCGGTTTGCGCTCTGACACTTGTATTAAGGGTTGTAACCATGGACTGTTCCGTTTGGTTCACCGTCAGTTTCACTTGCGATCGCTTCTTGGCGATCTGTTGTCAAAAGCTACGTGAGCGCTACAGCAGCGAGCGGGCAGCGTGTGTGGTTATGGTGACTGTCGCTGCCGTCAGCTGCGCCAGGTGCGTTCCCTTTTACTTTGCCGTGGAGCCTTATGTCATAATTGACAACGTGCCTTGGCGTTGCGCCGTCACAGAGGAGTACGCCACTTTGCCGGCATGGAAAGGTTTCGAGTTACTTGACAGTATCTTAACACCGCTGGTACCGATCGGTTTAATCCTGTTGTTCAATGGGTTAACTGTCAGACATGTCATAGCGGCCAATAGAGTCCGCAGAGGACTTCGGAAGAGCAATGAGAACCAGAAGGATACAGAGGTGGAGAACCGGAGAAAATCGATGATTTTGCTCTTCGCTATATCAGGCAATTTCATATTATTTTGGATACCCTATGTGGTTCATTCTCTGAAATGGCAAGTACAAAATTACTTTTATACCGATAGATATTTCAGCAGCCCGGCATATATCCTACAGCAGTTCGGATTTATGTTACGGTTTCTCAGTTTGTGCACCAACACGTGTATCTATACACTGACACAGAGGAAATTCAGGGAGCAGCTGAAGAATGGAGTGAAATATCTGCTCACATTGAATGGCCAATTATGCAGATGACGTGCAAGTCTGGTTGTAACGGCTGAAAGTTCAAATAAATGTCTTTAAAAAATCGTTCCTTCGGTAAAATGCCATAAAGTCAATGCAGGCATGCGCCTGACATCCGGGAAACCGGTATACTCACTTAATTGATCACGTTTGGAAAGTGTGGGAACATGCTACCTTTTGCTGTTGTAATGTTGCATTGGTGGAATTACATTCCAAACCACTGGACCATTGATCGTTGGAACATACTTTCAGACAGCTGGAGAATATAACTCAGAGCTGGAATATAACTCAGAGCTTAGGTGGCGCAGCGGTAGAGTTGCTGCCTTACAGTGAATGCAGCGCCGGAGACTCAGGTTCGATCCTGACTACGGGCGTCGTCTGTACGGAGTTTGTCCGTTCTCCCCGTGACATGCGTGGGTTTTCTCCGAGATCTTCGGTTTCCTCCCACACTCCAAAGACGTACAGGTGTGTAAGTTAATTGGCTGGGCAAATGTAAAATTTGTCCCTAGTGGGTGTAGGATAATGTTAATGTGCGGGGATCGCTGGGCGGCGCGGACCCGGTGGGCCGAAGGGCCTGTTTCTGCGCTGTATCTCTAAATCTAAATCTATAAATCTAAGTCTGATGTCAGATGCATTGAGCCGGAATCTTTCGGTTTTCGATATAAATCCTGGTTGATCAGCGGAAAATTTCGTCGCCCATAACACAACTAAAATATACAGTAGCTGGTGAAAGAACATTCTAACGAGGAAATGGGATGTTTCTAGTTTGTGACATGTGAATAGGCTGGTATCAAAAATATGTCAGTGGCTTGCCGTTTAAGGTTCGCCCCGACTGTCCAAAGTTTTGGAACGTGCTGTAGCTTCCCAACTCAAATACCACCTCTCTACCAATAACCTGTATGAAACTTTCCAATCCGGATTCCGCTCCAACCACTGTACTGAAACTGCGCTCCTCCAAAATCACAAACGACCTTTTCCTCTCCTCCGACGCTGGCAACCTCAACATCCGCATCCTACTTGACCTCAGCGCCGCCTTTGACACCATAAATCACTCCATTCTCCTCACCCGACTTGAAACATCCTTTAACATCACCGGCACAGCACTATCCTGGTTCAAATCTTACCTCTCTGACAGGCACCAGTTCATCTCCATTAACAACTGTAAATCCCCCACCGCTCCCTCCCCCAAGGTGTCCCCCAAGGCTCAGTCCTTGGCCCCCTCCTCTTCATCCTCTACCTGTTCCCCCTTGGTCAATTGATCCGCCGTCATGGTCTCAACTTCCACTGCTTCGCCGATGATATCCAGCTCCTCATCTCCACCGTCAATCTCCACCACCACACACTACGCTGACAAACTGCATCACTGAAATAAAATCTTGGCTTCAATCAAATTTCCTCAAACTCAACTGCAACAAATCTGAAATCATCATCATTGGTCCAAAAACGCTCACCAAATCCACCCAAAACTTCATCCTCAATATTGATGGTCTCCCAGTATCCACCTCCCCTCACATCCGGAATCTTGGAATCATCTTTGATCAAACCCTCTCCTTCGACAAACACATCAAACACATCACAAAGACAGCCTTCTTCCACCTCAAAAACATTGCCGGTCTCCGTCCATCCCTCTCCTCCACAGCTGCAGAAACCCTCATCCACGCCTTCATCACCTCCCGTCTGGACTACTGCAATAGCCTCCTCTATGGCGCACCCTCAAAAAGCATCAGTAAACTTCAATACATTCAAAACTCCGCTGCCCGTCTACTCACCCACACCCCGATCCGTGACCATATCACCCCCGTCCTTTACAAACTCCACTGGCTCCCCATCCCCCAGAGAATCCAGTAGAAAATCCTCCTCATGACCTACAAAGCCCTCCATAACCTGGCCCCATCCTACCTGACTGACCTCCTCCACAGGCACACTCCCACCTGCACCCTCCGCTCTGCTGCTGCCAATCTCCTATCCCCCCCATCCGGACCAAACTCAGATCCTGGGGGGATAGGGCTTTCTCCATCGCTGCTCCCACCCTATGGAACTCACTACCCCAAACCGTCACAGACTCCTCCTCACTCACCACATTCAAAACATCACTGAAGTCTCACCTGTTCAGTACTGCCTTCAACCACTGAAGGTCACCTCACCTTCTGTCTCCTTTCTCTGTTCGTCTACTTATTTATCTATTTATTCACTTCCCTATGTTCTTTAAATCCCTGTAAAGCGTCTTTGAGTGTATGAAAAGCGCTATATAAATGTAATGCATTATTATTATTATTATTAATACGACATTTCCGATTAAAGTTTTGAATAACGCAACGACCTCGTCGATTTGAGTTCTTTCAGCAATTAATCCTTGCCAGACACGAGCAAATGGTTCCAAATGCTCGCCTCAAGACACCGCCCTCTAATTTTCTGCTGTTGCTCTTTTTATGGATTAACTTTTTTTTCCTCGTGTTTTGGATCGTTTATGTAGGTGTTTGTTTACATTCTCTTCGAACGTGAAGGCATATTTTAAGCAATTAATGAATGAAAAGTTTGGCCGATAATACCTCTCTCCGTCAAAGGACGTGTTCGTGAATTTACAGCTCAGACACTAGAATTAATTCGGAAAATACAGACCTCATGCCATTGACCTGACGAAGGGTTTACGATAATAAATTTTTCCACGGATGCTGAATGACCTGTTGAATTCTTCCAACGCTTTTTTATTTTCTATTTCTGTTTCACTCTACCCGTACCCTATATCTGACTTTACTCAGATGCGCACGGACACCAAATAAAACAGCTCAAAGAACAGTGGTGAGTCTACCGAACAAGTCGGGATAATAAAACCATAACAATGTACACCGTGAAACACTGAGCAATGTCAAGCTGATTCCACAAGCCAAAGTAACGGTTGGATTTTTATGCCCTCGTGACACAATGGAAACTTGTAGAGTTGAAATCAATCGTCATTAATCAATGTCTCCGTAACCTTTCATCTTTTATTTTTCCAATAATTAAATTTATTCTTACGTTTCTTGTTTAGAAATCTCCCTCCCCGTGTGCAACATGTAGATAACATAAATGTCTAGATTCTACTCGCCAAATGGAGTCTCCTCGTAAAAGACGTCGTTTGTTAACCTTTGGGAGATGTGCCTGCTAAACACAGTGACCGAGAACAACAGTAACGCAGAATTACAACAGATAAGAACCTAACCAGAACTACAAAGGATTATCCCCCCCCCCCCCGCCCCCGCCCCTACTGATAAGAAAGCCTGCTTCTCAGCAGAATGTTTCAGTTTTCGCTATTTTAACTACATTCTATCGAGGTAATTTTTCACATCATGCTCCCGAGCTTGTGAGCTCCAGGGTTACCCAAATATAACCCACTCAGCTTCCTTATAATTCTCAAAATTTCCGACAACATTTCTGCCTCTTGGCAATTGGTCACGCCCAATTAAGCCATAATAAACAGCACCCTCTAATACTAAAACTAATTGATATCTGTTATCCCCTCTTCCTACCTGCATAATTAACATCAGGATTTTCAACTGTCTCCTGTTATACTAAAATAAGAACAAAACAATCGCACTCAATAACTGTACAAAAACCAATTTATAAACGGACATTTGCTTACATGACACTATCGTATCTACCTCAGCCACCAAACCCGACTGGGTGATCCAAGCAACACACCGCACTCTATTAAAAACCGTTGCCTGTCACATTTCCTTTAAACCTTGCCCCTCTCTCAATATATGCCCTCTAGAATTTTATGTTTCCATCCTTGGAAAAAGGTTCTATCTGTCACCCCGTCTATGCTCAGCATATGATGTACATGTATTAAATCTCCCCACAACCTCCGTCCTTACATAGAAAGGAATACGAGTCTGTCCAAACTCTCCCTGTAGCAAATGGCCTCCAATGCAAGCAACGTTCTCTACTTTCTCCACATTCCCTCCAAAGGCTCCACATCCTTCTTGTAAATGTGCCACTACAATTGCACGTCTACCATTACTTGTGCGACTAGATTCAACAACAGATGGTTAATACAAGTCACACATAATACAAGGGCATCTTGGGCCGGCGGAGGCACAGTTGGAGGAACAGGTGGAAGGACAGGAGGTGGGAAAGGTGGAGGAACCCGCAATGGGGGGCGACCTCGTGGCCGAGGCTGGGCAACCCGCACCGGTTGGTCGATGTCCAAGTGCGCCGGCTTTATGCGGTCAATGGACACGGCCTCCGGCCGGCCCCCCATAAGCAAGACAAAGGTTGTCTGCCGGTACGGGCCGTCATATGGCTTCTGGAGCGGCGTCCGGTGGGCGTCACGGCGCAGGAACACATAGGCGCAGTCCCGGAGGGCCGATGGCACGTACGGGCGGAATGTCCCGTGGCGGGACGTCGGCACAGGTGCGAGATTGCCAACTCGCTCGCGAAGGCGCTGTAGGGCTGACGAGGGCGGTTCCTCCTGCCCCGGCGACGAGGGCACGAACTCCCCGGGCATCGTGAGCGGTGTCCCCTACACGAGCTCCGCTGAAGATGAGGCCAGGTCCTCCTTAGGTGCAGTCCGGATGCCCAGTAAGACCCATGGTAGCTCGTCCATCCAGTCCGGGACGGAGAGTTGCGCCTTCAGCGCTGTCTTCAGCTGCCGGTGGAACCTCTCCACTAGGCTGTTTGCCTGCGGGTGATAGGCCGTGGTGTGGTGCAGCCATACGCCCAACAGGTGAGACATGGCCGCCCACAGCACAGAGGTGAACTGTGGCCCGCGGTCCGAAGAGATGACCACCGGCAGCGAGCAATCCAGTGCGCGGCCAACGCACGAGCGCATGTAGCTGTGGCTGTGTCAGCCAGCGGTATGGCCTCCGGCCACCGTGTAAAGCGGTCCACCACCGTGAGGAGGTGGGTGATGCCCCGGGACGGTGGGAGAGGGCCCACAATGTCCACGTGCAGGTGGGGGTAGGATAGGAGTGGGGGTAGGATAGAGTGGGAGAGAGGGGTTGGGGAAAGAGGGGGTGGGGGAGAGTGAGAGTGGGGCTGGGGAGGAGAGAATTGGTGGGTGGGTGGAGGAGAGAGTGGGGGAAAGGGGGTGGTGGGGAAATGGGAGGAGCAGAGAGTGGGGGTGGGAGGGAGAGTGGGATTGGGGAGTGGGACAGCGTGGGAGGGTGGTTGTGGTGGGGGGAAGAGAGGGTGGGGTGGGGGGAGGAGAATGGGGGTTGGGGAGGAGAGAGTGGGGGATAGGGGGGTGGGTGGGGGAGGAAGGGTGGATGTGAGAGGGGGTGGGGAGAGTGATAATGGGGCCTGGGAGGAGAGAATAGGGGGGTGGGGGGAGAGAGTGGGGGAAAGGGGGAGAATGAGAGTGGGGCTGGAGGATGAGAGAATGGGAGTTGGGGAGGAGAGAGTGGGGGATAGGGGGTGGTGGGGAATGGGATGGTGGGGGAGAGTGCGAGTGGGAGTGGGAGGGATAGTGGGATTGGGGAGGAAGGCAGGGTGGGGTGGGGAGGAGGGAAGAGTGGGGGCGGGAAGGAGGAGGGATTGGGGGAAGGGTGACAGTGGGGGTCAGGGAAGATGGGAGAGTGGTGGGTAAGGAGGGGAGGGGGATGAGGGGGATTGAATGGTTGAAGGTGCTACACCAATACAGGAGAGGGTTTGGGTCCAGGGCTCCTCAGTCACACCCTCTCCCCATCCCTGTACCGCCTTCAATTGTGCTCCCCCTCCCCAGAGGAGCATGGCACAACAGTGAAGGAGAATGAAGATGGCCGTAGGCAGAACGGTGTCAGTGGCTCCCTCTCCACTTTCCCCTCCCCCACCCCATTCCCCGCTCCTCACCCACCCCTCCTCCCTCCACCCCCACCTTCCTCTCCCCCCATTGAGATTCGTTTTATTTTTAAAATTTTTATTTTAAAGGAAAAACGCAATTTTCCCCAGGTCACAATGGAAACCCTACGAGGAATGGGCCCAACTTATAGACAATAGACAACAGACAATAGGTGCAGAAGGAGGCCATTCGGCCCTTCGAGCCAGCACCACCATTCAATATAATCATGGCTGATCATTCTCAATCAGTACCCCGTTCCTGCCTACTCCCCATACCCCCTGACTCCGCTATCCTTAAGAGCTCTATCCAGCTTCTGAGGCAGAGAATTCCACAGATTCACAACTCTCTGACTGAAAAAGTTTTTCCTCATCTCAGTTCTAAATGGCCTACCCCTTATTCATAAACTGTGGCCCTTGTTCTGGACTCCCCCAACATTGGGAACATGTTTCCTGCCTCCAACGTGTCCAACCCCTTAATAATCTTATACGTTTCGATAAGATCACCTCTCATCCTTCTAAATTCCAATGTATACAAGCCTAGTCGCTCCAGTCTTTCAACATATGACAGTCCCGCCATTCCGGGAATTAACCTAGTAAACCTACGCTGCACGCCCTCAATAGCAAGAATATCCTTCCTCAAATTTGGAGACGAGAACTGCGCACAGTACTCCAGGTGCGGTCTCACTAGGGCCCTGTATAACTGCAGAAGGACCTCATTGCTCCTATACTCAACTCCTCTTGTTATGAAGGCCAACACTCCTATGGCTTTCTTCATTGCCTGCTGTACCTGCATGCTTCCTTTCAGTGACTGATGCATTAGGACACGCAGATCTCGTTGTACGTCCCCTTTTCCTAACTTGACACCATTCAGATAATAGTGGATTCTTACCACCAAACAGACACTTTATTTTAAAGAAAAACGCGATTTCCCCAGGTCGCAATGGAAACCCTACGAGGACGGGCCCAACGGGCCCACTTGGTCTAGTCTATCTTATTAAATGTCAGATCTTGTGAATATATGTATATGTATATATCTGTGATTCGGCTGATTACGGCAAAACGGTAAACCGTAGCGCCACGATTTTTGCGCCGCATTCATCACCACGCGGACAGCTGCTTGAAAATGGTTTTTAATTTAATTCGGTCGCATATTTTTTAAGTGACAGATGTTTTAAAGCGCTGCCCCCCCTGATTTATTCAAGGTTTTCAGGGGGGCGCTGTGGTGCGGCTGTGCTCAGTACGCATGCGCGGCATCTCCTCACTTGTACATATATTTCACTTATTTCGGCTGATTACGGCAAAACGGTAAACCGTAGCGCCACAATTTTTGCACCGCCTAATCACACCGCCCGGCGCTTGCCGAAAATGATATTTTTATTTAATTCGGTCGTTTATTTTTTAAGTTACAGAGCTTTAAAAGTCAAGACTTTTTTTCTCTCAGTTATTTCGGCTGATTTCGGCAAAAACGGTGAACCTTTTGCACCGCCTTAATCACCACGCTGAACGCTGCTGGAAAATGATTTTTTTATTTGATTCGGTCGCGTATTTGTTAAGTTACAGAGGTTTTAGTAAAAATTAAAAAAAATCAGCCGTTTTTTCAATGGCCTTCAGCGTGTGACGTCAAAAAGCTCGCGCAACCCCCCTCCTCTGATTTATTGAAGGCTTTCAGCGTGGCGCTGCTGTGCGTCTGTGCGTATGGGCTCACCTCTCCTCTCTCCCCTTGCTTCTCTCCTCTCTCCCACACCCGGGAGAACATATCCCCGCTATCCCCCCCCCCGGACCTTTCACTGATGCGCTGCCCCCCCCGGACCTTTCACTGATGCGCTCCCCCTCCCCCCGCTGACCTTTCAGTAATGCGCACCCCCCCTCCAGGAACTTTCACTGATGCGCCCCCCCCCCCTTGACCTGTTGGTGCTGGGGGCAAGAGAGAGTAGGGGAAAGGGGTGTGCTGGGGAAAGGGGGGAGAGTAAGAGTGTGTCTGGGGGAGAGAGAATGGTGGCGGGGTCTGAGAATGGGGACTGGGGAGGGGACAACAGGGGTCGTCCGGAGGGGGCTTGGTGGTGGGGGAAATAGGGGTACTGGGAAAAGGGGAGGTCGTGGGGAAAGGAGGGGTGTGGGGAGAGTAAGATTGGGGTTGGGGGAGGAGAGAATAGGGGGGTGGGAATGGGCCCAACGGGCCTTCTTCGCTAGTATACTACTAAAATTCAGATCTTGTATATATATATATATACATATATGGACTATCAGTGATTGTAGCGCCACAATTGTTGCACCGCCTTAATCACCACTCTCGCCGCGGGTGCATATAACAGGTTCATTTAAATGGGTCGTATATGTGTTAAGTTAGAAAGGTTTTAATGTTAAAACATTTTATTTCTAACTGATTTATTGAAGGTCTTCAGCGTGTGACGTCACAATGCCCCTGTGAGATGCGCTCGCGCTGCCCCCCCTCCCCCACAACTCATGCAGATATATGTATAACATGTGGACCTGCAGCCACAACGGTAAACCACAGCGCCACAATGATAGCGCCACCTTAATCACCACTGTCCTCGCGACTGTTTATAACAAGTTTTATTTACAGACGTTTTAAACTTTGAAAAAATGTGTTTAGAAATGAAAGTTTTAAAGTGCTGTGCGTCTGACGTCACCACAGAGGCACGCGCGCCTCTCCTCACTCGCACAAAGAAGATGGCCGCCGTTAGCAGAGCCGCCTGCCCGCAATCACGGGCCACCCTCTCCTCTCACTCTTCCCGCTCTTCCTAACCCGGGGAACACTCCCGAGCAGGACGGAGATGGTCGGACTGATGGTCCACTCATACTTCCCTTCTGTCCCTTCAACCCACGCCACGGCGTCCTCGAGTCCCGCCTCCCGCCCGGGCCCAGCGCCCCGCACCTTCACCGCTCACAGGCGGCAGCGCAGCGGGCAGCTTCTTCTCCCCCTCCTTCAGCGGCCGCTTCCACCCATGGCGGCGTCGACGAGGGCCGCTGCCACCGACGGCCCCGTCGCGAATCCAGAATATGATTATTATGGTTATGATTGAAGGTGAGAGGGGAAAAAATTAATAGTAATCTGAGGGACACTGCTTTCACACCCTAGGTGCTTGGTATATGGAATGAGTTGCCAGAAGAGGTAGTTGAGGCAATTACTATAACAGCGATAAAAAAACATGAGGACTGGTACATGCAAAAATAAAGATTTGGAGGGATACGGTCCAAATGCGGGCAGGTGGGACTAGCGTAGATGCGCCATATAGGTCGGCATGGATAATTATGGCTAAAATGCCTGTTTCTCTACTCTATGACTCCATGATTGGTCAATACCTCCGCCTGTGGCATTACCTTTAAGGCCAAGAAAAGGCTCAATATTTTTAAGAGCTTGATACTTGAAAAGTGCAAACTAGTGGCCGAAAGGAGTGACACTGTGTGCAGCATCAGAAGAAATCTACTATTTAGTTTTCATTTTGAAATGCAGTATGGAAACAGGGCCTTCGGCCCACCGGGTCTAAACTGCCCATCAAGATTCAAGATTCAAGATTCAAGATAGCTTTATTTGTCATCCAATATTGGACGAAATTCAGTCACCCACAGTCCAACAATAAAAGCATTAAATAGGCATTAAAATTACACAACCCCAAAAACACACAAAAAAAGAAACATCCATCAAAGAAACATCCGTCACAGTGAGTCTCCTCCAGTCCTCTCCTCACTGTGATGTTAGGCCACAATGTCTTTCCCTTCTCCTGCCGTCTTCTCCCGCGGCCAGGTTGTTGTGGTTGGAGGCCGCGCCGGACGGTCCGCAACGGGCCGAGCCTAAGGCGAGTCGCAGCCGCCCCGCAGCCTCCGAAGACGGCCGGCTCCGCCGATGATAAGTCCGATCCGGGGCGGGCGAACACGCTGCTGCTGTTGCTGCACGTCGAGGCGGTCGTGGCTCCCGACATTGAAGCCCCCGCCCAGCAGAGAAATATCGCGCGGCATATTTTAGGCCGCGCCGGAAGGTGAAATGTCCGCGGCCCAAGCCCCGCGATCCGGGGCGGGCGAACACGCTGCCGCTGCCGGAGCTCCCGATGTCGGCATCCACGCGGCCCGAGCCTAAGGCGAGTCGCAGCCGCTCCCGCAGCCTCCGAAGACGGCCGGCTCCGCAGAAGCTAAGTCCGGTCCGCGGGCTCAGCGAACCAGAGCCCTGGAGGCCGCCAGCTCCAGGAGTTGGGCCGATGGTAGGCCGCAGCAGGAACGGAGACAACACCCAGAAAAAAAGGTCGGGTCTCCGTTCGGAAGGGACACATATTTACAATTTTACAGTTCCCCCCCTCCCCCCCACATACACACATAGTAGACAAACACAAAAACACCACATCACAACTACAATTAAGACAAAAAAACAACAAAAACACAAAGACAAATGGACCGCAGGTAAGCCGCAGCTGCTATGGCAGCGCTGCTTACCCATTCCGACTAGTTGTACGTTTTCCACTTTCTCATCCACCAAACCACAAGGCGCAATTTACTGAGGCCAATTAACGTACAAACCCACATCTCTTTGGGAAGTGGGAGGAAACCAGAGCACGTAGATAAAACCCACCCAGGAGAATCAACAAACTCCACACAGACAGCACCCAAACGACCCCGCGTTTCTGGTGCTGTGAACAGCTGACGTGAGCATAGAAACATAGAAACAGACAAAATAGGCACAGGAGGAGGCCATTCGGCCCTTCGAGCCAGCACCGCCATTCATTGTGATCAAGGCTGATCGTCCCCAATCAATAACCCGTGCCTGCCTTCTCCCCAATATCCCTCGATTCCACTAGCCACTAGAGCTCTATCTAACTCTCTCTTAAATGCATCCAGTGATTTGGGTTCCACTGCCCTCTGTGGCAGAGAATTCCACAAATTCACAACTCTCTGGGTGAAAACGTTTTTTCTCACCTCAGTCTTAAATGGCCTCCCCGTCATTCGAAGACTGCCCCCTGGTTCTGGACTCGCTCAACATTGGGAACATTGAGAGTAATAATAATAATAATAATGCATTACATTTATATAGCTCTGTTCAAACACTCAAATGCGCTTTACAGGGATTACTAGAACATAGAGAAGAAAATAAATAGATAAATAAGTAAACGAACAGAGAAAGGAGACAGAAGGTGAGGTGACCTTCAGTGATTGAAGGCAGTGCTGA
The DNA here is from genome assembly GCF_053455715.1 of Rhinoraja longicauda. Classification (NCBI taxonomy): domain Eukaryota; kingdom Metazoa; phylum Chordata; class Chondrichthyes; order Rajiformes; family Arhynchobatidae; genus Rhinoraja; species Rhinoraja longicauda. The sequence continues at coordinate 363,663 of NC_135988.1, read as the reverse complement.
ACAGGTGAGACTTCAGTGATGTTTTGAATGTGGTGAGTGAGGAGGAGTCTCTGACGGTTTGGGGTAGTGAGTTCAAGAGGGTGGGAGCAGCGATGGAGAAAGCCCTGTCCCCCGATGATCTGAGTTTGGTCCGGATGGGGGGGACAGGAGGTTGGCAGCAGCAGAGCGGAGGGTGAGGGTGGGAGTGTATCTGTGGAGGAGGTCAGTCAGGTAGGATGGGGCCAGGTTATGGAGGGCTTTGTAGGTCATGAGGAGGATTTTGTACTGGATTCTCTGGGGGACGGGGAGCCAGTGGAGCTTGTAAAGTACGGGGGTGATATGGTCACGGATCGGTGTGTGGGTGAGTAGACGGGCAGCGGAGTTTTGAATGTATTGAAGTTTACTGATGATTTTTTAGGGTGAGCCATAGAGGAGACTGTTGCAGTAGTCCAGACGGGAGGTGATGAAGGCGTGGATGAGGGTTTCTGCAGCTGTGGAGGAGAGGGATGGACGGAGACGGGCGATGTTTTTGAGGTGCAAGAAGGCTGTCTTTGTGATGTGTTTGATGTGTTTGTCGAAGGAAAGGGTTTGATCAAAGATGATTCCAAGATTCCGGATGTGAGGGGAGGTAGATACTGGGAGACCATCAATATTTAGGATGAAGTTTTGGGAGGATTTGGTGAGCGTTTTTGGACCAATGATGATGATTACAAATTTGTTGCAGTTGAGTTTGAGGAAATTTGATTGAAGCCAATATTTTATTTCAGTAATGCAGTTTGTCAGTGTAGAGTGTGTGGTGGTGGAGATTGAATTGGTGGAGATGAGGAGCTGGATATCATCGGCGAAGCAGTGGAAGTTCAGACCACGACGGCGGATTAATTGACCAAGGGGGAACAGGTAGAGGATGAAGAGGAGGGGGCCAAGGACTGAGCCTTGGGGGACACCTTGGGGAGGGGAGCGGTGGGGGATTTACAGTTATTAATGGAGATGAACTGGTGCCTGTCGGAGAGGTAAGATTTGATCCAGGATAGAGTAGACGTATAAAATTATGAAAGGACTGCACAACCTGGATTCAGGAAAAATGTTCCCAATGTTGGGGAGTCCAGACGCAGGGTCCACGGTCTAAGAATAAAGGGCAGGCCATTTAAAACTGAGATGAGAAAAAACTTTTTCACCCAGAGAGTTGTGAATTTGTGGAATTCTCTGCCACAAAAGGCAATGGAGGCCATTCACTGGATGAATTTAAAAGAGAGTTAGATAGTTCGAGGGCCTAGCGGAATCAAGGGATATAGGGAGAAGGCAGGCACAGGTTACTGATTGTGGATGATCAACCATGATCACAATGAATGGCGGTGCTGGTTCGAAGAGTCAAGAGGCCCCTTCCTGCACCTACTTTATATGTTTCTATGTTTCCATGTCTATTCAACGTTCGAACTCACACAATCAGATAGAGATGTTCCATACACCACCAATTGTGTGGAAAAGGTAGTTACCCCGCAGATTCCCATTAAATCCGCCCATTCACCTTAACTGTTCTTTGATTCTCGATTCCCTTATTGAAATAAATTCTGTGCATCTACCCGATCTATTCCTCTCATGATTTTATTTACCTCTATAAGATCAGCCCTCATCCTCCCGCACTCCAAGGAATAGAGTCCCAGCCAGACCAACCTTTCCCTTTAGGTCAGACCCTCGCACCCTGGGAATATCTTCGTAAATCTTCTCCGAACGCTTTCCAACTTGACATCTTTCCTATAACAAGGTGCCCAGAACTACGCACAGTCTAAATGTGGTCTCACAATGTCTTTCATAACTGCAACATGACCTCCCAACTTCTGTGTGCCTGCATTCCTAGATCCCTCTGCTCTATAACACTGCATAACCTTACAATTCATTGTGTATCTCCCGCCCATGTAACACTTTCCAAAATGCAACATGTCACATTTATCTGCATTAAATTCCATCCAGCTGTCCTCAGCCACCTGGAAATCGATCAAGATCCCGCTGCAATTGTGGCATCCATCTTCGCTATCTGCAATCCTACCCACTTTTGTGCAAACCATCAGTAAACTTGCTAGTCTTGCCATACACATTCTCATACAAATAATTTATATCAATGAGAAACAGTAAAGGGCCAAGCAGCAAATTCGGACGCATACAACAGGCCTCCAGTCCGAGAAGCAACCTTCCACCATTACCCTCTGCTTCCTTCCATGAAGCCAATTTTCTATCCATTCAGCTATCTTTCCCTGGATTCCATGCGATCTAACCTCCCAGAGCACCTTGTCGTGTGGAACCTTCTCGAATGCTTTGCTGAAGCCCAAATATATAACATCTTTCTTCTATAACCTTTTTGGTCACATCTTCAAATGTGAAGATTTCCTATCCTATGTATCCTGTCCCTCAGAATACTCTCGAGTAACTTTGCCTGTAGTTCCCAGCCTTTTCCATGTCTCCTTTCTTGAAGGGCTAAACTCTCCATGTGATTTTGTGTACCAGACGGAGTGCTTCCAATATCTGCGTGGAGGTCAGGAAATGCATGCATTAGTTAATTACCATTGTCTGCGAACTTGATCCTATGAATGATAACGCCCGAGTGGCAAGATGTGGAGTGGAAGCATCCCTTTCGATGAATGCGTAGGTCTAACGTTACTTCCCAAACTTAGATCCATTTTGCTTGATATGACTAAATCACACTGGGCACGTAATGTTATTAATGTTACATATTTGGAGTTCATTGTTCAGGTTAGAAGTAATATTGTTCACAGGAATACACTTTTCAAGAAAGGAGCAAGGGAGCAAACATGGAATTATAGGCGAGTTAGCCTGACATCCGTGGTGGGGAAGATGCTGGAGTCAATTATGAAATATGTAGTAACGGCGCATTTGCATAGCAGTGAATGGAGTGGTCCAATTCAGCATGGATTTATGAAGGGGAAATCCAGCTTGACTAATCTTCTGGAATGTTTTGAGGATGTGACAAGTAAGGATGAGGGGGGATCTTATTGAAACATATAAGATAATTAGGGGATTGGACACATTAGAGGCAGATAACATGTTCCCAATGTTGGGGGAGTCCAGAACAAGGGGCCACAGTTTGAGAATAAGGGGTAGGCCATTTAGAACGGAGATGAGGAAGAACTTTTTCAGTCAGAGAGTGGTGAAGGTGTGGAATTCTCTGCCTCAGAGGGCAGTGGAGGCCAGTTCGTTGGATGCTTTCAAGAGAGAGCTGGATAGAGCTCTTAAGGATAGCGGAGTGAGGGGGTATGGGGAGAAGGCAGGAACGGGGTACTGATTGAGAGTGATCAGCCATGATCGCATTGAATGGCGGTGCTGGCTCGAAGGGCTGAATGGCCTACTCCTGCACCTATTGTCTATTGTCTATTGTCTATTGTCTAAAATGGATAATGGAGAGGCGGTGGATGTAGTGTTTGTAGACTTCAGGAAACCTTTGATAAGGCCCACACGGGAGATAGGTGAGCAAACTTTGAGCACATAATATTGGGGTAGGGTATTGACATGAATAGAGAATTGGTTGGCAGACAGGAAAAGATGGGCCATCTTCAGAATGGCAGGCAGTGTCGAGTGGAGTGCCGCAAGGCTCAGTGCTGGGGCCGCAACTATTTATAATATATATTAATGATTTGGATGATGGGATTAGAAGTAACTAACGAGCAAGTTTGCACATGACACAAAGCTGGGCGGCGGTGTGAACTGCGAAGAGGATGTTAGCAGGTTGCAGGGTGACTTGGACAGGTTGAGTGAGTGGGCAGATGCAGTATAATGTAGATAAATGTGAGGTTGTCCACTTCGTCGGCAAAACAAAGAGACAGATTATTATCTCAATTGTGTCAGATTAGGTATAGGGGAACTGCTACGAGACCTGGGTGTCCTTGTACACCAGTCACTGAAAGTAAGCGCACAGGTACAGCAGGCAGTGAAGAAAGCTAATTATATTTTGGCTTTCATAACGAGAGGATTTGAGTATAGGAGAAAAAAGGTCCTTCTGCAATTGTATAGGGCCCTGGTGGGACCACTTCTTGAGTATTGTGTGCCGTTTTGGTTTCCTAATTTGAGGAAGGACGTCCTTGCTATTGAGGCAGTGCAGCGTTGGTTCACGAGGTTAATCCTTGGGATGGCGGTACTGTCCTATGAGGGAATATTTGGGAAGACTGGGCTTGTATGCACTGGAGTTTAGAAGGATGAGAAGGAATCTTATACAGACGTATAAAATTATAAAAGCCCTGACAAGCGAGATGCAGGAAAAATGTTCCCAATGTTTGGGGAGTCCAGAACCAGGTGCCACAGTCTGAGTATAAAGGGGAGGCCATTTAAATCAGGTGAAAATAAACTTTTTCTCCCAGAGTTGCGAATTTATGGAATTCTCTGCTACAGAAGGCAGTGTAGGCCAATGCACTGGATGAATGCAATAGAGAGTTAGATGGAAATCTCGGGGCTAAGTGGAATCAAGGGATATGGGGAAAAGGCAGGCACAGGTTACTGATTGTGGATGATTAGCCATGATCACAGTGACTGGCGGTGCTGGATCGAAGAATCTAATGTCCTCCTCCTGCACCTATTTTCTATGTTTCTATGAATAGTTACGTTTAACAAACTCTAACCTCGTGTCGTAGAAATAGAGTTTGCAACGTTCCCTATTTTTAAATGTGAACAAAGAATATTAAAACTCATAGTTCGCGAAATACCTGGAGGAAAGAAATTCATTGCAGAATGAGAAAAAATCGTTTACGGTTAGTGTTTGTTCAGTGGGCTGTGGCTGATGTGCCAAAGGAGGCAGTCACGCTAGTTGTCTCCGTGGAATTCCCTCACTTGTATAAATGTGTGCTAAATCAATCACCAGTACAGATGGACAGTTGGAAAGTTCTGTGCGACTGTTCGCTGCTTCACACGGGAAATGGGATATCCAGCAATTTACTACATAGCCGGCACTTTCTATCCTGTACTTGCGGCGGTTGGTATTCCTGGTAAGATACTGGAACTGGCGACTGTGTGTTTAGATTTGTCTAGAGAAACAGCGCTGAAACAGGGCTTTCGATCCACCGATTCAGCGCCGACCAGCAATCCCCGCACATTGACGCTGTCCTACGCACGCTAGGAACAATTTACAACTGCACCAAGCAAATTAGCCGACAGACCTGCACGTCTTTGGAGTGTGGGAGGAAACCGGCGTTCCCGGAAACCCCCAATAAGGTCACGGGGAGAATGTACAAACTCCGAGCAGACAAGGTCCCGTAGTCAGGATCAAAGCCGGGTCTCTGCCGCTGTCAGGCAGCAAGTTTAACGCTGCGCACCGTGCCGCCCTGTGTGTAGGTCTCTTTCGTTTCTCTACTTGCTGCTCTGTAGAAGAGTCGCGTTGATACCCAGCCCAGATCCTACCTCAGCTGACGAGTGTCTTCAAAAAGGTTCAGGCTTCAGCGCCTGTTTTATTTAAGGCATTTTGTTGTTATTGTTGTGTGGTTCTTTTGTCAATCACATCAGTTAAATTAGTGCAAATGTTGACATTGTTTCAGCATTTAAGCGCATTCAAATCTGGCATATATTCTTCCAGCTACGGGTTTCATTAATACAGAAAATTGGAACTTTGCAGACAATCCTTACCGTCGCCGCTGATTCGATGTTGTTAATGTTATAAATGCTCAATTACATGTTCATTTCCATTGAAGCAACGATTCGAAATGACTGAGGTGCTCAGTGCACCGTATCCCACGGTAAATTGGTGCAAATTGCCGACACATCTGCCTCTCCGATCAGCCCCGCTCTAAGCATTTCTCCGAACGGAAATTGAGTAAAGTGCATCAGGTTTTTGCTCACTTGGAACTAACGTTTTATTGTATTTCTTGCAGTTAATTTAACGGCGATTGTGATCCTCTCTCGGGGTAAATGTGGTCTCTCCAAATGCATCACCCGTTACCTGGTGGGAATGGCAACAGCGGATCTCATGGTCGTTGTCGTCGTTGCATTATTTGAACAAGTTAATAACATCTACGTTTACGCTAGTTCATTGCTCATCACTCCGGTTTGCGTTCTGACACTTGGATTGAGGGTTGTAACCATGGACTGCTCCGTTTGGTTCACCGCCAGTTTTACTTGCGATCGCTTCTTGGCGATCTGTTGTCAAAAGCTACGTGAGCGCTACAGCAGCGAGCGGGCAGCGTGTGTGGTTATGGTGACTGTGGCTGCCGTCAGCTGCGCCAGGTGCGTTCCCCTTTACTTTGCCTTGGAGCCTTATGTCATAATTGACAACATGCCTTGGCGTTGCGCCTTGACATAAGGAGTACGCCACTTTGCCGGCATGGAAAGGTTTCGAGTTACTTGACAGTATCTTAACACCGTTGTTACCGATCGGTTTAATCCTGTTGTTCAATGGGTTAACTGTCAGACATGTCATAGCGGCCAATAGAGTCCGCAGAGGACTTCGGAAGAGCAATGAGAACCAGAAGGATACAGAGGTGGAGAACCGGAGAAAATCGATGATTTTGCTCTTCGCTATATCAGGCAATTTCATATTATTTTGGATACCCTATGTGGTTCATTCTCTGAAGTGGCAAGCACAAAATTTCTTTTATACCGATAGATATTTCAGCAGCCCGGTATATATCCTACAGCAGTTCGGATATATGTTGCAGATTCTCAGTATGTGCACCAACACGTGTATCTATACACTGACACAGAGGAAATTCAGGGAGCAGCTGAAGAATGGAGTGAAATATCTGCTCACATTGAATGGCCAATTATGCAGATGACGTGCAAGCCTGGTTGCAACTTGGCTGAAAGTTCAAATAAATGTCTTTAAAAATTCGTTCCTTCGGTAAAATGCCATAAAGTCAACGCAGGCATGCGCCTGACTTCCGGGAAACCTGTATACTCACTTAATTTGGTCACGTTTGGAAAGTGTGGGCACATGCTACCAGTTGCTGTTGTAATGTTGCATTGGTGGAATTACATTCCAAACCGCTGGACCATTGATCGTTGGAACATACTTTCAGACAGCTGGAGAATATAACTCAGAGCTGGAATATAACTCAGAGCTTAGGTGGCGCAGCGGTAGAGTTGCTGCTTTACAGCGAATGCAGCGCCGGAGACTCAGGTTCGATCCCGACTACGGGTGCTGTACTGTACGGAGACCTGCGTGGGGTTTCTCCGATATCTTCGGTTTCCTCCCACACTCCAAAGACGTACAGGTTTATAGGTTAATTGGCTGGGCAAATTAATTATCCCTAGTGGGTGTAGGATAATGTTAATGTGCGGGGATCGCCCATAACACAACTAAAATATACAATAACTGGTGAAGGAACATTCTCACGCGGAAATGGGGTGTTTCTAGTTTGGGACATGTGAATAGGCTGGTATCAAAAATACGTCCGAGGCTTGCCGTTTAAGGTTCGCCCCGACAATTCGATATTTCTGATTAAAGTTTTCAATAGCGCAACGACCTCGTCGATTTGATTTCTTTCAGCAATTAATCCTTGCCAGACACGAGAAATTGGTTCCAAATGCTCGCCTCAAGACACCGCCCTCCAATTTTCTGCTGTTGCTCTTTTTATGGATTAACTTTTTTTTCCTCGTGTTTTGGATCGTTTATGTAGGCGTTTGTTTACAGTCTCTTCGAACGTGAAGGCATCTTTTAAGCAATTAATGAATGAAAAGTTTGGCCGATAATACCTCTCTCAGTCAAAGGATGTGTTCGTGAATTTACAGCTCAGACACTAGAATTAATTCGGACAAATACAGACCTCATGCCATTGATCTGACGAAGGGTTTACGATAATAAACTTTTCCACGGATGCTGAATGACATGTTGAATACTTCCAACGCCTTTTTATTTTCTATTTCTGTTTCACTCTACCCGTACCCTATATCTGACTTTACTCAGATACGCACGGACACCAAATAAAACGGCTCAAAGAACAGTGGTGAGTCTACCGAACAAGTCGGGATAATAAAACCATAACAATGTACACCGTGAAACACTGAGCAATGTCAAGCTGATTCCACGAGCCAAAGTAACGGTTGGATTTTTATGCCCTCGTGACACAATGGAAACTTGTAGAGTTGAAATCAATCGTCATTAATCAATGTCTCCGTAACATTTCATCTTTTATTTTTCCAATAATTAAATTTATTCTTACGTTTCTTGTTTAGAAATCTCCCTCCCCGTGTGCAACATGTAGATAACATAAATGTCTAGATTCTACTCGCCAAATGGAGTCTCCTCGTAAAAGACGTCGTTTGTTAACCTTTGGGAGATGTGCCTGCTAAACACAGTGACCGAGAACAACAGTAACGCAGAATTACAACAGAAAAGAACCTAACCAGAACTACAAAGGATTACCCCCGCCCCCGCCCCCTACTGATAAGAAAGCCTGCTTCTCAGCAGAATGTTTCAGTTTTCGCTATTTTAACTACATTCTATCGTGGTAATTTTTCACACCATGCTCCCGAGTATGTGAGCTCCAGGGTTACCCAAATATAACCTACTCATCTTCCTTATAATTCTCAAAATTTCCGACAACATTTCTGCCTCTTGGCAATTGGTCACGCCCAATTAAGCCATAATACACCGCACCCTCTAATACTAAAATTAATTGATATCTGTTATCCCCTCTTCCTACCTGTATAATTAACATCAGGATTTTCAACTTATCATATTGCCTCCTGTTATACTAAAATAAGAACAAAACAATCGCAATCAATAATTGTACAAAAACCAATTTAAAAACGGACATTTGCTTACATGCCACTATCGTATCTACCTCAGCCACCAAACCCGACTGGGTGATCCAAGCAACTCACCGCACTCTATTAAAAACAGTTGCCTGTCACATCTATCTATCTATATACTATTAAAACTCAGATCTTGTGAATAAAATTAAAACTCAGATCTTGTGAATAAATGTATATGTATATATCTGTGATTTCGGCAAAACGGTGAAGCGTAGCGCCACGATCTTTGCACCGCCTTAATCACCACGCGGACAGCTGCTGGAAAATGATATTGGTATTTAATTCGGTCGCAAATTGTTTAAGTTACAGAGGTTTTAAAGCGCTGCCCCCCCCTGATTTATCGAAGGTTTTAAAGAAGGGGGGCGCTGTGGTGCGGATTTAGTCTTCATTGTGATGTCACAATGCCCCTGTGAGATGAACTCGAGCTGCCCCCCTCCCCCCCCCCCCCCCCCGCGGTATTCAGCGTGTGACGTCACAATGGACAAGCAGCTGCTATTGGGTGTCTATAACATATAACATATAACAACTACAGCATGGAAACAGGCCTGTCCGGCCCTACCAGTCCACGCCGACCATTCTCCCTGACCTAGTCTCATCTACCTGCACTCAGACCATAACCCTCTAATCCCCTCTAATCCCCTATCCAATTTACTCTTAAATAATAAAATCGAGCCAGCCTCCACCACTTCCACCGGAAGCCCATTCCATACAGCCACAACCCTCTGAGTAAAGAAGTTCCCCCTCATGTTACCCCTAAACCTTTGTCCCTCAATTCTGAAGCTATGTCCCCTTGTTGGAATCTTCCCCACTCTCAAAGGGAAAAGCCTACCCACGTCAACTCTGTCCGTCCCTCTCAAAATTTTAGAGGTTTTAAATTTACATTTTTTTATTTCTAACATTTTTTTCAAGGTCCTCAGCTTGTGACGTCGCAATGCTTGTGTGAGATGGGTGCTACATTGTTACGAAAAGCACTTACAGATCGCCCTGAGAAGCACTAAGTAATCGCGAATGTTGCAACAAAAGCACTAATTGTTTTAAAGTAGTGTTTTTTGTTATTGCAAGTCACTTAACATACACAGATCAGCATGGGGCCCCTATGCTCGTGGGCCACCGGGGCAAGTGTTTCGAAAAAAAAAGGGGAGGTCCCCCTTCCCCCCTCAAACCCCTTACTCCCCACTCCTTCCCACCTCCATCCCCACTCCCCCCCTTCTCCCCAACTCCCTCCCCTTCCCTCCCATCCTACCTCACCACTCGGGGACGGGCCCAACAGGGAAAGAGGGGTACTGGGAAAAGGGGAGGTCCCCCTCCCTCCCCCCTTCCCCCCTCCCTCCACCTCCCCCCCTTTCCCCCTCCCCCTTCCCCCCTCCCCTCCCACCCCTTCCCCCCGCCCCTCCCCCTTCTCTCCATACCCCCTGATCCCCCTAGCAAAAAGGGCCACATCTAACTCCCTCTTAAATATAGCCAATGAACTGGCCTCAACTACCTTCTGTGGCAGATAATTCCACAGACTCACCACTCTCTGTGTGAAGAAATGTTTTCTCATCTCCCCCTCCCTCCCCCTCCCTCCCCCTCCCCGCCTACCCCCTCCCTCCCCTCTCCCTCCTCCCTCCCCCCAGTTCCCCCGTCACCTCCCCCTCCCCTCCCCCCCTCCCTCCCCTCCCCTCCCCCCTCCACACCTCCTTCCTCCCTCCCTCCCCCTTCCCTCCCCCCCACTCCCCTCCCGGTTACAATGGAAACCCTACGAGGACGGTCCCAACGGGCACACTTTTGCTAGTATACTATTAAAACTCAGATCTTGTGTATATATGTGATGTAAGTATTTTTCATGTTTCATATATATCAGTGATTTCGGCAAAAACGGTAAACCGTCGCGCCACGGTTTTTGCACCGCCTTAATTTCCAACCTCCCGGCTGACCGGCCGTGATATTTTCATTTAATTTGGTCGCATATTTTTTAAGTTACTGAAGTTTTAAAGCGCTGCCCCCCTGATTTATCGAAGGTTTTACAGAAGGGGGGCGCTGCGGTGCGGATTTGGTCTTCATTGTGATGTCACAATGCCCCTGTGAGATGAACTCGAGCTGACCCCCCTTCTCCCCCCCCCCCGCGGTATTCAGCGTGTGACGTCACAATGCAACATTGTTGCGAAAAGCACTTAGTCAAGTCAAGTCAATTTTATTTGTATAGCACATTTAAAAACAACCCACGTTGACCAAAGTGCTGTACATCTGATTAGGTACTAAGGAAAAAAATGAAACATACAGTAGCACGCAAACAGTTCACGGCGCCTCCTCAATGAGCCTCAAACGCTAGGGAGTAGAAATAGGTTTTGAGCCTGGACTTAAAGGAGTGGATAGAGGGGGCAGTTCTGATGGGGAGATGGATGCTGTTCCACAGCAAAAGCGCGGTCAACCCTGAGCTTAAGACCGGAAGCTTAGTGACCGAAAATGTTGCGAAAAGACACTGAGAGTGTGTCTGGGGGAGAGAGAATGCGGAGGGTCTGAGAATGGGGACTTGGGAGGGGGACAACAGGGGTCGTTGCGGAGGGGCTTGGTGGTGGGGGAAAGAGGGGTACTGGGAAAAGGGGAGGTCCCCCTTCCCCCCTCAACCCCTTCCTCCCCCCTCCTTCCCATCTCCATCCCCAATCCCTCCCCCCTCCTCCCCCTCCCTCCCCAACTCCCTCCCCCCTCCCTCCCCACCTCCTTCACCCCTCCCCCTAACTCCCCCCTCCCTCCTTCCCTCCATCCCTCCCTCCCCCACTCCCTACCCCCTCCCTCCACCCTTCCACCCCTCTCCCCCTCCCCCCTCCTTCCACCCTCCCTCCCCCCTCCCGGTTACAATGGAAACCCTACGAGGACGGGCCCAACGAGGAAAGAGGGGTACTGGGAAAAGGGGAGGTCCCCCTCCCTCCACCCTTCCCCCCTCCCCATCCTCCCCCTTCCCCCCTTCCCCCCCTCCCCCCTCCCCTCCCCCCTCCCTCCCCCTCCCCTCCTCCCTCCACACCTCCCTCCTCCCTCCCTCCCCTCCTCCCTGTTACAATGGAAACCCTACGATGATGGGCCCAACGGGGAAAGAGGGGTACTGGGAAAAGGGGAGGTCCCCCACCCTCCCCCCTTCCCTCCCCCCTTCCCCCTCCCTCCCCCTTCCCTCCCCCTCCCCCTCTACCCCCCTCCCTCCCTTCTCCCCCCCTTCTCCCCACTTCCCCCCTCCCTCCCCCCTCCCTCCCCCTCCCCTACCCCCTCCCTCCCTTCACCCCCCCTTCCCCCCTCCCCTCCCCCCTCCACACCTCCCTCCTCCCTCCCCTTCCCTCCCTCCCCCTCCCATCACCCCTCCACACCTCCCTCCTCCTTCCCTCCCCCTTCCCTCCCCCCACTCCCCTCCCGGTTACAATGAAACCCTACGAGGACGGGACCAACGGGCACACTTGTGCTAGTATCTATCTATCTATATACTATTAAAACTCAGATCTTGTGTTAAATTTATATATATATATATATCTGTGATTTCGCTGATTTCTGAAAAACGGTGATCCGTAGCGCCACCGCTTTAATCACCACGCTGACAGCTGCTGGAAAATGATATTTTTATTTAATTCGGTCGCATATTTTAGAGGTTTTAAAGCGCTGCCCCCCCTTATTGAAGTTTCTATAGGGGGCGCTGCGGTGCGGATTTAGTCTTCAGCCTGTGACGTCACAATGGACAAGCAGCTGCTATTGGGTGTCTACTCTTTACAAATTTACATTTTTTTATTTTTAACCTTTTTTTTCAAGGTCTTCAGCTTGTGACGTCACAATGCCTGTGTGAGCTGGGTGCTACATTGTTGCGAAAAGCAACGTATTGTTTTTTAAAGTAGTGTTTTTTATTGAAAGTCACTTAACATACACAGATCAGCATGGGGCCCCTGTGCTCGTGGGCCACCGGGGCAAGTGTTTCGAAAAAATAATTTAGAGTGTGTCTGGGGGAGAGAGAGAATGGGGGGGTCTGAGAATGGGTAATGGGGAGGGGGACAACAGGGGTCGTTGCGGAGGGGGCTTGGTGGTGGGGGAAAGAGGGGTACTGGGAAAAGGGGAGGTCCCCCTTCCCCCCTCAACCCCTTCCTCCCCACTCCTTCCCACCTCCATCCCCACTCCCTCCCCCCCTCCTCCCCAACTCCCTCCCCATCCCTCCCCACCTCCCTCACCCCTCGGGGACGGGCCCAACGGGGAAAGAGGGGTACTGGGAAAAGGCGAGGTCCCCTCCCTCCCCCCTTCCCCCCTCTCTCCCCCCTCCCTCCACCTCCCCCCTTACCCCCTCCCCCCTTCCCCCCTCCCCTCCCACCCCTTCCCCCTCCCCTCCCCCCTCCATCCCCCTCCCCTCCTCCCTGCCTCCCCCCTCCCCCCCTCCCTCCCCGCCTCCCGGTTACAATGGAAACCCTACGAGGACGGGCCCAACGGGGAAAGAGGGGTACTGGGAAAAGGGGAGGTCCCCCTCTCTCCTCCCTTCCCCCCTCCCTCCCCCTCCCTCCACCTCACCCCCTTCCCCCCTCCCCTCCCCCCCTTCCCTCCACTCCTCCCTCCACACCTCCCTCCTCACTCCCTCACCCCTCCCTCCCCGCCTCCCGGTTACAATGGAAACCCTACGAGGACGGGCCCAACGGGGAAAGAGGGGTACTGGGAAAACGGGTGGTCCCACTCCCTCCCCCTTTCCCCCTCCCTCCCCCCTCCCTCCACCTCCCCCCTTACCCCCTCCCCCCCTTCCCCCTCCCTTCCCCCCCTTCCCTCCCCTCCTCCATCCACACCTCCCTCCCTCCCCCCTCCCTCCCCGCCTCCCGGTTACAATGGAAACCCTACGAGGACGGGCCCAACGGGGAAAGATGGGTACTGGGAAAAGGGGAGGACCCCTCCCTCCCCCTTCCCCTCCCCTCCCCCCTCCCGCTCCCTCCCCCTCCCCGCCCACCCCCTCCCTCCCCTCTCCCTCCCCCTCCCCCCTTCCCCCCTCCCCTCCCCCCTCCCTCCCCCTCTCCTCCTCCCTCCACACCTCCCTACTCCCTCCCTCCCTCCCCCTTCCCTCCCTCCCCTCCTCCCGGTTACAATGGAAACCCTACGAGGACGGGACCAACGGGGAAAGAGGGGTACTGGGAAAAGGGTAGGTCCCCCTCCCCCCTTCCCCCCTCCGCTCCCTCCTCCCTCCCCCCTCCCCCCCTCCCCTCTCCCTCCCCTCTCCCTCCCCTCTCCCTCCCCCTCCCCTCCCCTCCCCTCCCCCCTCCTTTCCCTCCCCCTCCCCCCTACCCCCCTCCCTCCCCTCTACCTCCCCCCTCCTCCCCTTCCCCCTCCCTCCCCCTCCCCTCCTCCCTCCTTCCCACTTCCCTCCCCCCCACTCCCCTCCCGGTTACAATGTCAACCCTACGAGGACGGGCCCAACGGGCACACTTGTGCTAGTCTATCTATCTATATACTATTAAAACTCAGATCTTCTATATAAATATATTTCTATGTTGGGTTTGGGTAGTTATCAGTGATTTCGGCAAAACGGTAAACCGTCGCGCCACGGTTTTTGCACCGCCTTGATCACCAACCTCCCGGCTGACCGGCCGCGGTATTTTCATTTAATTTGGTCGCATGTTTTTTAAGTTACAGAGGTTTTAAAGCACTGCCCCCCCCTGATTTATCGAAGGTTTTACAGAAGGGGGCGCTGCGGTTCGGATTTAGTCTTCAGCTTGTGACGGCTACACTTGTTTCGAAAAGTTTCCAAAAAAGAACTGATTGTTTTAAAGTAGTGTTTTTTGTTATTGCAAGTCACTTGACATACACAGATCAGGAGAAAATAGGAGAGTAAGAGTGGGGCGGGGGGAGGAGAGAATGGGGGGTGTGGGGACGGGCCAAAAAAGAACTGATTGTTTTAAAAGTAGTCTTTTTTGTTATTGCAAGTCACTTGACAGATCAGGAGGACGGGCCCAACCGGCACACTTGGAGAGCAAGAGTGGGGCTGGGGGAGGAGAGAATGGGGGGTGTGGGGTCGGGCCCAACGGCCCCGCTTTGCTAGTATACTATTAAAACTCAGATCTTGTTTATAAATAGTTTTGTATCCTGGGTTTGTGTATATATCAGTGATTTCGGCAAAACTGTAAACCGTCGCGCCACGGTTTTTGCACCGCCTTGATCACCAACCTCCCGTTTGACAGGCCGCGATGTTTTCATTTAAATTGTTCGTATATTTTTTAAGTTACAGAGGTTTTAAAGCGCTGCCCCCCTGATTTATCGAAGTTTTGACAGAAGGGGGCGCTGCGGTGCGGATTAATCTTCATTGTGATGTCACAATGCCCCTGTGAGATGAACTCGAGCTGACCCCCCCTTCCCCCCCCCCCCCCGCGGTATTCAGCGTGTGACGTCACAATGGACAAGCAGCTGCTATTGCGTGTCTGCTCTTTACAGAGGTTTTAAATTTACATATTTTTTTTAAACTAGTGTTTTTTATTGCAAGCCTGGGGGAGAGAGAGAATGGGGGGTGGTCTGAGAATGGGGACAACAGGGGTCGTTGCGGAGGGGACTTGGTTGTGGGGAAAGAGGGGTACTGGGAAAAGGGGAGGTCCCCCTTTCCCCCCTCAACCCCTTCTCCCCCCTCCTTCCCACCTCCATCCACCTCCCCCCTTCCCGCCTCCCCTCCCCCCCTTCCCCCCCTCCCTCCCCCTCCCCTCCTCCCTCCACACCTCCCTCCTCTCTCCCTCCCCCCTCCCTCCCCGCCTCCCGGTTACAATGGAAACCCTACGAGGACGGGCCCAACGGGGAAAGAGGGGTGCTGGGAAAAGGGGATGTCCCCCTCCCTTCCCCCTTCCCCCTCCCCTCCCCCCTCCCTCCCCCTCCACCGGTATCCCCTCCCTTCCCTATCCACCCCCCTCCCCCCCTTCCCCCCTCCCCTCCCCTCCCCCCTTCCCCCCTCCCCTCCACCCCTCCCCTCCCCTCCCCCCTCCACACCTCCCTCCTCCCTTCCCTCCCCCCCCCACTCCCCTCCCGGTTACAATGGAAACTATACGAGTACGGCCAAACGGGGAAAGAGGGGTTCTGGGAAAAGGGGAGGTCCCCTCCCTCCCCCTTCCCCCTCCACTCCCTCCCCCCTCCCCTCCCCTCCCCCCTCCCTCACCCTCCCCTCCTCCCTCCACACCTCCCTCCTCCCTCCCTCCCACTTCCCTCCTTCCCCTCCTCCCGGTTACAATGGAAACCCTACGAGGACGGGCCCAACGGGGAAAGAGGGGTACTGGGAAAAGGGGAGGTCCCCCTCCCTCCCCTTCCCCCCTCCCCTCCCCTACCTCCTCCCTACCTCCCCCCTCCCTCCACCTCCCCTCCCTCCCTCACTCCCCCTCCCTCCCCCCCTCCCCTCCCATCCCCTCCTCCCTCCTCCCTCCCCTTCCCCCCTCCCCCTTCCCCCCTCCCCCTTCCCCCCCTCCCTTCCCCCCTCCCCTCCCTCCCTCCCCCTTCACTCCCTCACCTCCTCCCGGTTACAATGGAAACCCTACGAGGATGGGCCCAACGGGGAAAGAGGGGTACTGGGAAAAGGGGAGGTCCCCCTCCCTCCCCCCTTCCCCCCTCCCCCCTTCCCCCTCCCTTCCACCCCCCTCCCCCTCCCCTCCCCCTCCCACCCTCCCCCTCCCTCCCCTTCCCCCACCTCTACCCCCTTCCTCCCCCACCTCCTCTCCCCCCCTCCTCTCCCCCCTCTTGGCAACATTTCTGCCTCTTGGCAATTGGTCACGCCCAATTAAGCCATAATACACAGCACCCTCTAATACTAAAACTAATTGATATCTGTTATCCCTCTTCCTATCTGCATAATTAACATCAGGATTTTCAACTTATCATATTGCCTCCTGTTATTCTCAAATAAGAACAAAACAATCGCACTCAATAACTGTAAAAAAACTAATTTAAAAACGGACATTTGCTTACATGCCACTATCGTATCTACCTCAGCCACCAAAC